>NW_022983273.1:0-67814 GCF_011762595.2 Tursiops truncatus | reverse complement strand
GATAAAGAAGATGTGGTACTTATGTACAATGGATATCTCTTCACCAGAATCAATGTAATAAGGCTAGTAGAAGGATAAGAGTGGATTTAGGTCCGATAATACTACTTGAATAAGTTCAACAGAAAAAGAACATATCATAAGAATATCACTTATAGATGGAGGTAAATATGTCTGCAAACAAGGAATGAATTACAGAACGAAAACAGTGTCTTCACATTTAGAAAACACACTTATGTCATCTTAATGGGAAAGGGAGAGTAGGGTGATGCCAATAAAACCCGAGTTTGAATTATCACAGATACCGTTGCATAAACCAAATAGGTATTGACAGATCTACACCTTGCTCAATGACAGGCCTCAACACACCCTATACACCGCAAAGAAAATTTAATATCTGAGGAATAAGAATCTTAAACCCATGATTGATATATCTCCATAAGGTAATCAAGTGTGTGGCCGAGCCGGCACAAACACAGCAGTGAAAGGAGCTAAAACCCCATTATAGAAATAAATTTAAAAACAAAACGCCTGAAACATGAAAGAAAGGAAAAATTTCTTACAAAATTTCCTCAGGGCTGTGATGCACCTGGATTGACCAATATAAACCCACAGCTGGATAAACTATAGGCTGGACACTTGGGGCTGACAAGATGTGGTGAGCTTTGGTGACAACTGCCGAAGAGTGTTAATGCAATACTTCATACTCTCAGTCCAAGGGTCCCAACCTCCAGTTTGAGGGATCTTCCTACAGCTAAAACCATGCTTGGAACCGCATCGACTGGTATACCATATGGATCGGGAAAGGTTTCTAAAACGCACCTCCTCATTTTCCTCTCCTGTCCTGGGGCTCCGGATTCGAACCTTTCCAGCCGCTTACTAACAACATCCCCACATGGAGTCAATGCCTTTAAGTTCTGGTATCGCACCTCTGCAAGTTAGTGGCAGAGGATGAATGGGAAAGGGGAACTCAGTGAGAAAACTAGCTGTAGCGGTTTCATGGGCACATGTCACTCTAATTCACATCAGTAAGAAAGAAATAACCAAAGGCACAGCAAGGTTGCCCCAGAAGAAAATAGGGCTTCAAGGAATCCTGTGGTTATCTGGGGCAAGACACAAAAATAAGAGCTAAAAAATGGAGCTATAGGGCCACTGCCATTCAAAAACCTGCAGAGTTATAAAGGCCAACTATTTTTTAAAAAATATATTGAGGTAAGGCTATGAAGATGGCATGAAAGCAAGGCAGAATTGCAGGAAACCGATTTCAGGAGGTAGACTGGAATTGCATTGAAAGCATAGGAAAGAGGCAGAACGTCCACAATGATGCACTTGGCCAAAAAGGGCGTATGCGTTTTTTCCTGAATATATTCAGGAAAAAACGCATACGCCCTTTTTGGCCAACCAAGCAAGCTTGCAAAGGAAATCTGCACTACAATGAAGTCTCACTTCCCCCGGTCAAAAGGGCCATCTGAATAAAGTGTAAAATCCAGAAAGGCAGGACAGGCCATGGAGAACTGGGAGCCTTGTTATGCTGATGGGCGGGATGTAAATTGCCAACAGCCACTCAGGGAGAAGTGTATGGTGTTTCCTGAAACATCTAAAAAACAAAGCAACAGAGCCTAGGGCACTTCCACTTATGGTCCTATAGCTTAGGGAAATTAAAATCAAAAAGACACAGCCACCCGAAAATTTGGGACGGCTCTGTTTACAAGGACCTCGTTTACGGTACAAGTTCAATATCACAGAAAGTGAAAAATGGATAAAGAAGTTGTGGTACTTACGTACAATGCAGTATCAATTAGCAATGAAATCTATGTCATCAGGCCCGTACCAGCATAATGAGTGGATTCAGGTACGATGATTCTAACTGAAATAAGTCACACAGAAAAAGAAACATCATAAGGTATCACTAATACACGGAATGTGAACTTGGCTACACATGAACTGAATTACAAAGCAGAACAGGGTCTCAAGGTTAGAAAACCACCTTATGCTTGATTAAGGGGAAAGGTGAGTTGGGGTGCTGCATAAAACCAGAGATTGAAATGAGCACAGATAAAGTTCCTTAAGCCAAATATGGAATAGACAAGAGCTACTCCTTGCTCAACGAAATGGACTCAACACCCCATATTAAACGCCTAAGAATGTACCTGACTAGTAAGTATCTTAAAACCTATGGATTGCTATGTCTCCAAAAGAGAATCAAGCCTGTGTACAGGGGCAGTAAACGCAGCAGTGATAGGATTGGAGAGGATTCGGTAAGCAAATGAAGACCCTTTGAAGTCATATTGCATGGTACCCATTCCACGGGTCTCAACTCTGCAGGTTTAAGGTATTCTTCCTTCAGCTAAAACATGCATGTGGAACCCAGAGTATGATCAACCGTGTGAATGGGAGAGGTGTTCAAATATGTCTCAGTTTTTCTCCCCTGGTACTCGGGTGCAACATTCCAGACGCTTTACTAACACTCTCCCCACTTGGAGAGTCAGCGCCTTTAACCTCCTGTTTGGCCCAGTTTGCAATTTCTGCGGAAGATGAACAGGAATAGCGAGAACCAATGAGAGACTAGCCTGGAGGTGTCTGGACGGGCAAATTTAACTCTCATTTCCCACCAGGAAGAGGAATTAAGCAAAGGCTCAGCGTGCCATGCCGGAACCAGATTAGGGCCTGAAGCCATCCTGCGGTGTTGCGGCCAGCTCAAAAGAAAGCGAGTTGAAGAAAGGAGCTCAGGGTCACTGTAATTCACAAACCTGCAGAGTTATAAATGACAGCTATCGTCCAAAAATAGACTGAAGTAAGGCTGCCAAGAGGACTTGAAAGCGGGGCAGAATTGCAGGAAACCGATTTCAGGAGGTAGACTGGAATTGCATTGAAAGCATAGGAAAAGAGGCAGAACGTCCACAATGATGCACTTGGCCAAAAAGGGCGTATGCTTTTTTTTCCTGAATATATTCAGGAAAAAACGCATACGCCCTTTTTGGCCAACCAAGCAAGCTTGCAAAGGAAATCTGCACTACAATGAAGTCTCACTTCCCCCTGGTCAAAAGGGCCATCTGAAAAAGTGTAAAATCCAGAAAGGCAACAGGCCATGGAGAACTGGGAGCCTTGTTATGCTGATGGGCGGGATGTAAATTGCCAACAGACACTCCGGAGAAGTGTATGGTGTTTCCTGAAACATCTAAAAAACAAAGCAACAGAGCCTAGGGCACTTCCACTTATGGTCCTATAGTTTAGGGAAATTAACATCAAAAAGACACAGCCACCCCAAAGTTTGGGATGGCTCTGTTTACAAGAACGTCATATACGGTACAAGTTCAATATCGCAGAAAGTGAAAAATGGATAAAGAAGTTGTGGTACTTACGTACAATGCAATATCACTCAGCAATGAAATCTATGTCATCAGGGCCGTAGCAGCATAATGAGTGGATTAAGTACGATGAATCTAACTGAAATAAGTCACACAGAAAAAGAAACATCATAAGATATCACTAATACACGGAATGTAAACTTGGCTACACAGGAACTGAATTCCAAAACAGAACAGGGTCTCAAATTTAGAAAACCAACTTATGCTTGCTTAAGGGGAAAGGTGAGTTGGGGTGCTGCATAAAACCAGAGATTGAAATGAGCACAGATAAAGTTCTATAAGCCAAATATGGAATAGACAAGAGCTACTCCTTGCTCAACGAAATGGACTCAACACCCCATATTCAACGCCTAGGAATATACCTGACTAGTAAGAATCATAAAAGCTATGGATTTATATATCTCTGTAAGAGAATCAAGAGTGTGTACAGCGACATTAAAGCAGTGAAAATCAGGTAAATCCCATATTAAAAATAAATTTCTTAAACAAAACACAATGACAGTGATATAGAGAGCAATACTTAAGTAATTCATTCAAGGCTTCTGATGCAACCTGCATTTACCATATCTACACCCAGAGCTGGGTGACACATAAGGCTGGACACTTGGGGCTCATAAGATTGGTGAGGTTCGGTGAGCAAATGCAGACCCTTTGAAGTCATATTGCATGGTACCCATTCCATGGGTCTCAACTCTCCAGGTTTAAGGGATTCTTCCTTCAGCTAAAACATGGATGTGGAACCCAGAGTATGATCCACCGTATGATCGAGAAATGTGTTCAAATGTGTCTCACTTTTCGTTCCCTGGTACTCGGGTGCAACATTCCAGACGCTTTACTAACACTCTCCTCACTTGGAGAATGAGTGCCTTTAACCTCCTGTTTGGCCCAGTTTGCAATTTCTGCGGAAGATGAACAGGAACAGGGAGAACCAATGAGAGACTAGCTGGAGGTGTCTGGACGGGCAAATTTAACTCTCATTTCCCACAGGGAAGAGGAATAAACCAAAGGCTCAGCATGCCGTGCCGGAACCAGATTAGGGCCTGAAGCAATCCTGCGGTGTTGTGGCCAGCTCACAAGAAAGCGAGTTGAAGAAAGGAGCTCAGGGGCACTGTAATTCACAAACCTGCAGATTTATAAAAGACAGCTATAGTCCGAATATATACTGAAGTAGGGCTGCCAAGAGGACTTGAATGCGGGGCAGAACTGCAGGAAACCGATTTCAGGAGGAATCGGAATTGGATTGCATTTAAAACACAGGAAAAGAGGCAGAACGTCGACAATGATGCACTTGGCCAAAAAGGGCGTATGCGTTTTTTCCTGAATATATTCAGGAAAAAACACATACGCCCTTTTTGGCCAACCAAGCAAGCTTGCAAAGGAAATCTGCACTACAATGAAGTCTCACTTCCCCCAGGTCAAAAGGGCCATCAGAAAAAAGTGTAAAATCCAGAAAGGCAGGACAGGCCATGGAGAACTGGGAGCCTTGTTATGCTGATGGGCGGGATGTAAATTGCCAACAGACACTCGGGAGAAGTGTATGGTGTTTCCTGAAACATTTAAAAAACAAAGCAACAGAGCCTAGGGCACTTCCACTTATGGTCCTATAGCTTAGGGAAATTAAAATCAAAAAGACACAGCCACCCCAAAGTTTAGGACGGCTCTTTTTACAGGAATCTCTTCTGCGGCACAAGTTAAATATCCCAGAGAGCAAATAATGGATAAAGAAGTTGCGGTACTTATGTACAACAGAATACCACTCAGCAATGAAATCTATGTCACCAGGCCCGTACCAGCATAATGAGTGGATTGAGGCACGATGATTCTAAGTGAAATAAGTCACACAGAAAAAGAAACATCATAAGGTATCACTAATACACGGAATGTGAACTTGGCTACACATGAACTGAATTACAAAACAGAACAGGGTCTGAAATTTAGAAAACCAACTTATGCCTGCTTAAGGGGGAAGGTGAGTTGGGGTGCTGCATAAAAGCAGAGTTTGAAATTAGCACAGATACCGTTCCATAAGCCAAATATGTAATAGACAAGAGCTACCCCTTGCTCAACGAAATGGATTCAACAATGAGGTATCACCTCACACCTGGTAGAATAGGCATCATTGAATATCTACAAACAAAAAATGCTGGAAAGGGTGTGGAGAAAAGGAACCCTCTTCCACTATTGTTGGGAATATAAATTGATACAGTCATTATGGAGAACAATATGGAATTTCTTAAGAAACTAACAATAGAATTACCATATGATACAGCAATCCCAGTACTGGACATATACCCAGACAAAACCATAAATCAAAAAGAGTCATTCACCGCAATGTTCATTGCATCACTATTTACAATATCGAGGTAATGGAAGCAACCTAAATGCCCACAGACAGACGAATGCATAAAGCTGTGGTACATATATAAAATGGAATATTACTCAGCCATGAAAAGGAATGAAATTGGGTCATTTGTAGAGACGTCGATGGATCTAGAGACTGTCATACAGAGTGAAGTAAGTCAGAAAGAGAAAAACAAATCTTGTATATTCATGCATATATGTGGAACCTAGAAAAACTGTACAGATTAACCATTTTGCAAGGCATAAATAGAGCAACAGATGTAGACAACAAACGTATGGACAACAAGGGGGGAAAGCTGTTGGGGGGTGGTGGTGGGAGGAGTTGAGAGACTGGGATTGGCATGTATACATTTATATGTATAAAATAGATAACCAATAAGAACCTGCTGTATAAAAATATAAAATAAAATTCAAAATTAAAAGAAATAAAATTTAAAAAATAAAACAGAAAAAACAATTATTCCCTGCACATACATGTATTTATATGAATAAATTATTTCCATGCTTATATCTGTAAATACAAAAAAGAGGAATAAAATCTACCTTGAACCAAAAACGAAAAAGAGAAAAAAAACACAGAACCCACCAGTTCCACAGAGGAAAACCGTATCAGGGCACTTGCTCCAGTTGTAAACAATTCTGAAGTTGGTCAGTGGTGGGGAATCGTCTCCCATTCAGCCAGCAGCCCCCACGCAACAAGCGTCCTCATTGCAAAGCTGGGGCACCGTGCCGAGGCATCTGTGAGTAAACGTGAGCTGAGCCCCAGGCCAGTTGCTGCTGAACTATTCCCACCCGTCCCAGGTAAAACACCTGAATATATACAAGGACTTGAAAGCCTAGAGGAAGGGCCATAGAGCCACACGAGTGACAGCATGCCGGCCGACTTGGTGCCTGCAGGCCAGCCAGGATGGTCCTGGCCCTGGGTGCTCTTCTGGAAGATTTCCATTTCCCTGCCTGAGATACCCGTCCTGTCCCTGCCCCCACTGCTTTTTTCCTTCCTCACCTCTGCCCAGGGAGAAATTCCAGCAGCAGGTATGGGTGACACATCCTCTTCTTTAGCAGGTGGCAGCCTGGCAACTGCTGCAGAAAGTCCAGCAGAGCCCCACTCACACTGGGCCACCCACAAAGCCGTGGCCTCTCACTCCCTCCCACCAGCCCAGCCCCGAGACTGCTGACAGGGCAGAGAAAATGGCGTCAGGCACGGCTGCAGGGGCTCTTGCTGCCTGGAGTGGTATTTATATTGATCTCAACCCAGGCACACCTGGGGAGGGCTGGCCGGCACGGTAAGGCTGCCCAGGTCAGCCAATCATCACCCCTCAGGGGCTCACAGTTGCAGAAAATGGAACTTGCTGACCCGGCCAGGTCCAAGGAACAGGTGTGGGCTCCTGAGAGTCAGGATAGACAAGGGGCTGCAGCTTTGGCTTGTTTTCTAATCATTTTATCTGGCCCATGAGTGGGAGACAACTTCAAGAAAACCCTCTCCTAATGAGAGGAACCCAGGAGTCAGGGAGAGGAGGGGTGGGTGGTGGTTGGAGACAGAGGCCTGGTGCCCCGGGTGCAGTGGAAGTCTCTGGAAGACCAGGTGGAGGGAGGCCTCACGGAGTGATGCCCAGGGTCACAGACCTGTCGCAGCTGCTGTTTGTTAGTTCAAGTCCTGCTCTGAGGTGCTCTGTGTCAGCTCTGAGCGACAGGTGAGCTGGGGGTGCTCTGCAATGAGGGCTATGTGCACGGTTCCTGTGTGCCCAGCCCTGCCACGGTACCTGCAAGGGTAGCTCTGTATCCTGGGAGGGGCCTGACCACGAGAGCCCCGTGGGCTGGGGTGGGGGTGGGGTACCTGCCCAGGTGAGCTCCATATTCTGGGATTGGTCTGACCACGAGAGCCCCATGGGCTGCTGGGGACCTGGTAAAGGATGTCAGGACAGTCAGTGAAGCCACCGAGGATATACCTCCAGTTGCTCCTAATTCCTACACCCTGCTGGTCATTCTACCAACCACCAGGACATGGTATTCTGTATTAGTCTTCAATGATGCCTTCTTTTGTATTCCATTAGTCCCAGAGTCACAAGAAATTTTGGCTTGTGAGTGGCAGGACTCAACATACAACTAAAACAATACTTCCGGGCCGTCTGGCCCCAAGGGTGCAAAAATTCCCACACCATCTTTGGGGAAAGCTTAGCTAAAGACCTAAAAGTTCTACCTCTGGAAAAGGAAACCCTCCTTCAATATGCAGACGACATTCTGATCACCAGCCCTACTAAGGAGGCCTCTGAACTACCAAGCCAATAAAGGATAGAAGTTGTCCAAGAAAAAGCTCAAATATCACAGACTGCGGTGACCTGCCTGGGCTTCATTCTCACAGAAGGTCAGAGAAGCCCATCCCAGGAAAGGGAAGAAACCATTTTCAGCCTTACCCCTTTCTAAAACTAGAAGACAGCTTAGGGGTTCCTGGGGAGGCCAGGGTTTGCTGCTTCTGGATCCCTAACTACAGTCTACTAGCTGGGCCTCTATATGAAACACTGAAAGGAAAAGATGATGATCCTTTTGAATAGAATCCAGAAGTGGCCTTTCAAGAATGGAAAGAGCAGTCAATTCAGACCCTTGCCCTGGAACTCCCTAATTTAGCTAAACCCTTTGACCTTTACATTCCCGGTGAAAGGTGAATCGCCATTGGAGAATTAGTGCAAAAACTGGGACCACTTGAAATGGAACAATGCAAGAATGCCATCCAGGTAGGATAAACTACGGTCACTAAGGGGCTTGGCCCACTGCCACATCTGGCCAAGATACTGGCGGTATCTAAAAACCTGGAAATCAGCAGCCCAAAAGGCCACCTCCCTCCTAAGGGAAAAGGACCCCACGTGGTGATCCTAACCACCAACCATGCCCTGAAGTTGCAGGGTTCGCTCCGTGGGCACACCGACCTCGAGTGAGGAGGCCCTCCAACTCCAACATCCAGAGAGATAACCGGGGGCAACAGGGCACCATGACGACTCGTGTGAACATCACTTGACCTGGAGTTTCTCTCATAAAACAACAAGAGTGTGTCCCAAAAGAGTAGACTACTGCTTGCAGGACTTACTGCACCCAGAGGGGAGCTAATAATCTTGGCGGGGGAACAGTATACCACACTGTCACCATAGAAAAGCCTACAGACACCGTGATGATGGTGGCCAATAAGACCGGCTGGACTCCTGTTTACTTCAAAAGGCTGTTGACTCAGTAGCCATCATGGTCCTTGGTCACCACTGACCCTGGACTGTCTGGGAGTTGAGCGGGCAGGGCTCTGACACCTGGTGCTGTTTGTACGTTAATTCAGGGGCCTAATTGAAGAAAGCGCAGACTACTGGTCAGAGCATCTAGGCTGGCAGAGACGGTCAGCCTAAGGTGGCCGAACAAATGTGGGGCGGGGTGAAACCGGCCCCCACAGCGTCTCTGCACATCTCTTTCCTGGACCCTTAAAGGTCATTAGAATCTATAACACTTCCAATGCTGGTGCTCAGGTGGACGAGCAGGGAGGCAGGGGTCCTGGGGACAATCAACGTCACCGGGAGGCTGCTGGGGAGAAGCTCTGACCCTCGCCCCCAGGGTATGAGGGCTCCCAACTCAGCACTCAGCAGTTACAGAAGAAGGGTCTGCACCCTCAGCACTCCAAGAATGAGGAACGGGACAAAAGGCAGAGGAGGGGTTTGTCCCCAGCAAAGCCCATTAAAAATCCCTGGGAGATAAAAATAGAATCTGGGCAATAAAGTCAAGTCTAACCTTTTTTATCCTTTGTGCTTTGTCTAATTTCACGTGCTCCTAGGGTCCCGCATGCAGAGGTTCCACACCCGGCACTTCAGACCAGATTTCCTAGTGCAGAATGGCTGGGTCGACACCTCAGCTCCTGGGGCCCAGTGCAGACTCCACGATATAGAGCCTGAGCTACAGCCAACCCGGCCCTCGAGAGCTCCGCCGCCTCCCTCCCTCCCACTGACTCTGACAGGATCTCTACACAGCAGCCCAGCCCACAGCCCACGGGTAGTGCATGCTCTCACCTCTCCATTCTCTGATCAAATATAAGTTTCCTTTGCTTGTGAACCAAACTCAGTCTCGATCTGTTGGCCCCAATGACACTGGGCAGGGGGACACTTGTTGGGGTCCACTCTGGAGGATCAGTAACAGAAATTGAGACTATTGTAACCTCAATGAACAGATGTGTGAGCCAAACTGTAGTTAACATAGAACAGTGTATAAGGCTCGGGTAAAATAAGATGTTTTAACACTTCCATTTGATATTTCCATCACTTTTTATAAGCAAGTTCAGTGAAAAGGTTTGTCTTATTTGTCAGGTCAATATTAGAGAAACGAAGTGATTTCTTTCCAAGGATGTACAGCTAATAATCTTGGTTAAACCTTCAATCTTGTTTTAAATGCTTTTCCATTGAAAATGATACCTCTCTTTCAGCTCCCCCATTTCTGAGAAGTATAAAATCTTATAATTTATTATTACCAAAGGGGAAAGGTGGGAGGAGGGATAAATTAACAGTTGGAATGAACACATACACACTGCTATGTATAAAATAGATCATCAACAAGGAACTACTGTATAGCACAGGGAACTACACTCAACATTTTGCAATAACCTATAAGGGGAAATAATCTGAAAAAGAATAGATATTTTTATTGACATCATCTATCAATGACAGTTAAAGTGTAGCCTAAGGGAAGCTGGTGGTGAGTGCTTCTGACCCTGAAGACTTCAATCATCTAAAGTTTGGACTCTGCCTACTTCCCAAGGCCCTTAATGAACATATGTGTAGCCGTAGCTTAAAAACTTCCCCAGTTTGGGTTTCGGGGAGACACTGATTTTGAAAAAGCCCTGGTGTTCTCCTTACATGAATGGGACTCTTCCTACTGCTAAAACATGTCTGTCACACCCAGAGGATGGTATACCGTCTGATCGGGAAGAGTTTGGAAAAGGCATCTCATCTCCTCATCTCCTGGTGCTCGGGTTCACCCCTCCAGCGTCTTTACTAACAGTCTCCCCACTTGGAGATGTCAGCACTGTCAACATCCTGTTGCGTACAGTTTGGAATTTGTCCAGAGGATGAAGCGGAAGGATGAGGAACAATGAGAGACAAGTCCTAGGTGTTCAGACAGGCACATGTCACTCTAATTTCCAATCAGGAAGACGAATTGACCAAAGGCTAGGGTTGCCCATGGAAACAGTATAGGGCTTGAGGAAATCCCGCTGCTTTGTGGCCAGTTCCCATAAACACGAGTTGAACAATGGAACTCAGGGGCAGTAAAATTCACAAAACTGCAGAGTTGAAAATATCCATCACTGAAAAATGTCTTGAGGAAAGTCAGAGAAAAGGACTTGTAAGCAAGGGAGAATGGCAGGAAAGGGATTTGAGGAGTAGAAAGGACTCGCCATTAAGCACAAGAAAAGGAGCTGAACATTGCCAACATTGCAGTTGGCCAAAAAGGGTGTATGCGTTCTTTTCTGTATATATTCAAGAAAAGGGCATACACTTTTTTAGCCAACCAAACAGGTGGGCACTGGAAGTCAATACTACAAAAGATATCACTTCGCATCAGTCAGAAGAGCCATCCTCATAAAGCGTAACAACAGAAATGCAGGACAGGGCAACGAGAAGAGGGAGCCCTGTGAGACTTATAGTGGAAATGTATATTGCCAACGGCCATTCTGGAGAAGTGTATTGTGTTTACTAAAGCATCTAAAAAATGAGCTACAGAGCATAGGGCACTTGCACTCATGGGCGTATATCTTGGGAAAAACAAAATCGAGAGGACACAGGCACCCCAATGTTTACCCCCTCTCTGTTTAAAAGATCCTCGACTAGGATATAACTTAAATGTCTCTGGAGGGAAAAAATGGATAGAGATGTGGTACTTAGGTAGAGTGGAATATTATTCAGCCTGGAAATCAATGAAATATGGCCAGTTGTAACAACTCCGGAGGAGTTACGTATGATCATTCTAAGTGACAGAATTCAAAAAAGAAAAAAGACACATATCATAAGATATCACTTAAAGGTGGAATCCAAAATGGCTACACATGAAATAAATTACAAAACAAAAACATAGTCAAATATGTAGAAAACACGCATAAGGCTGCTAAACGGGAAAGGTGGGGAGGGGTGAGGCATCATCCAGGAGGTTGAAATTAGCAAAGATACCATTCCAAATACCAAACTGATAATCAACAAGGCCTACACGGTAGCTAAAAGAACTGCACTCAGCACACTCAAGTCACCGGAAAAGAATATATACGACTGGTAAGAATCTGAAAAAGAATTTATTGATGTCTCTCTGTACGTGAATCAAGTGGATGTACAGCAGCAAGAAACAGAGCTTTGAAAATCAGCTGTAACCAATATAGTAATAAATTGAAAAAAATAAACGACAGAGAGACAGAGAAAACCTCTTACAACTTTTCCTCAGGGACGGTGATGCAACATGGATTGAACACATCTAGACCCACAGCAGGATGAGACATAAGGCTGGAAACTGTTTGCGCTAAGAGAAATGTGAGGTTGGGTGAGGAAATGCACACCCTTTAAAGTAATACTACCTGGTACCCATTCAATGGGTCCCAAATCTGCAGGTTCAAGGGATCTTCCTACAGCTAAAACATGCATGGAAAACCCAGAGGACTGTACACCATGTGATCGGGAGATGTGTCTAAAATGCACCTCATTTATCCTCTCCTGGTGCTCCTGTTCACCATTCCAGCCACGCTACTTAGAATCTCCCCACTTGGAGAATCAGCACATTTAAACTTCTGTTTCACACATTTTGCAAATTGTGAGGAGGATGAACGGGAAGAGGGGGAACCATGAGAGAAGAGTTGTAGGGGTTTGGACGGGCACATATCACTCTAATTTCCCATTAAGAATAAGAATTAAAGAAAGGCTCAGCCTGCCTCGCCGGAGCCAAAATAGGGCCTGAAGCAATCCTGCGGGTTTGAGGCCAGCTCACAAAAGAGCAACTTAAAAAATGGAGCTCAGGGTCACTGTAATTCACAAACCTGCAGAGTTATAAATGACAGCTATCGTCCAAAAATAGACTGAAGTAAGGCTGCCAAGAGGACTTGAAAGCGGGCAGAATTGCAGGAAACCGATTTCAGGAGGTAGACTGGAATTGCATTGAAAGCATAGGAAAGAGGCAGAACGTCCACAATGATGCACTTGGCCAAAAAGGGCGTATGCGTTTTTTCCTGAATATATTCAGGAAAAAACGCATACGCCCTTTTTGGCCAACCAAGCAAGCTTGCAAAGGAAATCTGCACTACAATGAAGTCTCACTTCCCCCCGGTCAAAAGGGCCATCTGAAAAAAGTGTAAAATCCAGAAAGGCAGGACAGGCCATGGAGAACTGGGAGCCTTGTTATGCTGATGGGCGGGATGTAAATTGCCAACAGACACTCGGGAGAAGTGTATGGTGTTTCCTGAAACATCTAAAAAACAAAGCAACAGAGCCTAGGGCACTTCCACTTATGGTCCTATAGCTTAGGGAAATTAAAATCAAAAAGACACAGCCACCCCAAAGTTTGGGACGCCTCTGTTTACAAGAACCTCGTTTACAGTACAAGTTCAACATCGCAGAAAGTGAAAAATGGATAAAGAAGTTGTGGTATTTACTTACAAAGCAATATCACTCAGCAATGAAATCTATGTCATCAGGCCCTTAGCAGCACAATGAGTGGATTCAGGTATGATGATTCTAACTGAAATAAGTCACACAGAAAAAGAAACATCATAAGATATCAGTAATACACGGAATGTAAACTTGGCTACACAGGAACTGAATTACAGAACAGAACAGGGTCTCAAATTTAGAAAACCAACTTATGCTTGCTTAAGGGGAAAGGTGAGTTGGGGTGCTGCATAAAACCAGAGATTGAAATGAGCACAGATAAAGTTCCTTAAGCCAAATATGGAATAGACAAGAGCTACTCCTTGCTCAACGAAATGGACTCAACACCGCATATTAAACGCCTAAGAATGTACCTGACTAGTAAGTATCTTAAAACCTATGGATTGCTATGTCTCCGAAAGAGAATCAAGCATGTGTACAGGGGCATAAACGCAGCAGTGATAGGATTGGAGAGGTTCGGTGAGCAAATGAAGACCCTTTGAAGTCATATTGCATGGTACCCATTCCACGGGTTTCAACTACCCAGGTTTAAGGTATTCTTCCTTCAGCTAAAACATGCATGTGGAACCTAGAGTATGATCAACCATGTGATCGGGAGACGTGTTCAAATATGTCTCAGTTTTCCTACCCTGGTACTCGGGTGCAACATTCCAGACGCTTTACTAACACTCTCCCCACTTGGAGAGTCAGCGCCTTTAACCTCCTGTTTGGCCCAGTTTGCAATTTCTGCGGAAGATGAACAGGAATAGCGAGAACCAATGAGAGACTAGCTGGAGGTGTCTGGACGGGCAAATTTAACTCTCATTTCCCACCAGGAAGAGGAATTAACCAAAGGCTCAGCGTGCCGTGCCGGAACCAGATTAGGGCCTGAAGCCATCCTGCGGTGTTGCGGCCAGGTCACAAGAAAGCGAGTTGAAGAAAGGAGCTCAGGGGCACTGTAATTCACAAACCTGCAGAGTTATAAATGACAGCTATCGTCCAAAAATAGACTGAAGTAAGGCTGCCAAGAGGACTTGAAAGCGGGGCAGAATTGCAGGAAACCGATTTCAGGAGGTAGACTGGAATTGCATTGAAAGCATAGGAAAAGAGGCAGAACGTCCACAATGATGCACTTGGCCAAAAAGGGCGTATGCGTTTTTTCCTGAATATATTCAGGAAAAAACGCATACGCCCTTTTTGGCCAACCAAGCAAGCTTGCAAAGGAAATCTGCACTACAATGAAGTCTCACTTCCCCCCGGTCAAAAGGGCCATCTGAAAAAAGTGTAAAATCCAGAAAGGCAGGACAGGCCATGGAGAACTGGGAGCCTTGTTATGCTGATGGGCGGGATGTAAATTGCCAACAGACACTCGGGAGAAGTGTATGGTGTTTCCTGAAACATCTAAAAAACAAAGCAACAGAGCCTAGGGCACTTCCACTTATGGTCCTATAGATTAGGGAAATTAAAATCAAAAAGACACAGCCACCCCAAAGTTTGGGAACGGCCTCTGTTTACAAGAACCTCGTTTACAGTACAAGTTCAACATCGCAGAAAGTGAAAAATGGATAAAGAAGTTGTGGTATTTACTTACAAAGCAATATCACTCAGCAATGAAATCTATGTCATCAGGCCCTTAGCAGCACAATGAGTGGATTCAGGTATGATGATTCTAACTGAAATAAGTCACACAGAAAAAGAAACATCATAAGATATCAGTAATACACGGAATGTAAACTTGGCTACACAGGAACTGAATTACAGAACAGAACAGGGTCTCAAATTTAGAAAACCAACTTATGCTTGCTTAAGGGGAAAGGTGAGTTGGGGTGCTGCATAAAACCAGAGATTGAAATGAGCACAGATAAAGTTCCTTAAGCCAAATATGGAATAGACAAGAGCTACTCCTTGCTCAACGAAATGGACTCAACACCGCATATTAAACGCCTAAGAATGTACCTGACTAGTAAGTATCTTAAAACCTATGGATTGCTATGTCTCCGAAAGAGAATCAAGCATGTGTACAGGGGCATAAACGCAGCAGTGATAGGATTGGAGAGGTTCGGTGAGCAAATGAAGACCCTTTGAAGTCATATTGCATGGTACCCATTCCACGGGTTTCAACTACCCAGGTTTAAGGTATTCTTCCTTCAGCTAAAACATGCATGTGGAACCCAGAGTATGATCAACCATGTGATCGGGAGACGTGTTCAAATATGTCTCAGTTTTCCTACCCTGGTACTCGGGTGCAACATTCCAGACGCTTTACTAACACTCTCCCGACTTGGAGAGTCAGTCCCTTTAACCTCCTGTTTGGCCCAGTTTGCAATTTCTGCGGAAGATGAACAGGAATAGCGAGAACCAATGAGAGACTAGCTGGAGGTGTCTGGACGGGCAAATTTAACTCTCATTTCCCACCAGGAAGAGGAATTAACCAAAGGCTCAGCGTGCCGTGCCGGAACCAGATTAGGGCCTGAAGCCATCCTGCGGTGTTGCGGCCAGGCTCACAAGAAAGCGAGTTGAAGAAAGGAGCTCAGGGGCACTGTAATTCACAAACCTGCAGAGTTATAAATGACAGCTATCGTCCAAAAATAGACTGAAGTAAGGCTGCCAAGAGGACTTGAAAGCGGGGCAGAATTGCAGGAAACCGATTTCAGGAGGTAGACTGGAATTGCATTGAAAGCATAGGAAAAGAGGCAGAACGTCCACAATGATGCACTTGGCCAAAAAGGGCGTATGCGTTTTTTCCTGAATATATTCAGGAAAAAACGCATACGCCCTTTTTGGCCAACCAAGCAAGCTTGCAAAGGAAATCTGCACTACAATGAAGTCTCACTTCCCCCCGGTCAAAAGGGCCATCTGAAAAAAGTGTAAAATCCAGAAAGGCAGGACAGGCCATGGAGAACTGGGAGCCTTGTTATGCTGATGGGCGGGATGTAAATTGCCAACAGACACTCGGGAGAAGTGTATGGTGTTTCCTGAAACATCTAAAAAACAAAGCAACAGAGCCTAGGGCACTTCCACTTATGGTCCTATAGCTTAGGGAAATTAAAATCAAAAAGACACAGCCACCCCAAAGTTTGGAACGGCTCTGTTTACAAGAACCTCGTTTACAGTACAAGTTCAACATCGCAGAAAGTGAAAAATGGATAAAGAAGTTGTGGTATTTACTTACAAAGCAATATCACTCAGCAATGAAATCTATGTCATCAGGCCCTTAGCAGCACAATGAGTGGATTCAGGTATGATGATTCTAACTGAAATAAGTCACACAGAAAAAGAAACATCATAAGATATCAGTAATACACGGAATGTAAACTTGGCTACACAGGAACTGAATTACAGAACAGAACAGGGTCTCAAATTTAGAAAACCAACTTATGCTTGCTTAAGGGGAAAGGTGAGTTGGGGTGCTGCATAAAACCAGAGATTGAAATGAGCACAGATAAAGTTCCTTAAGCCAAATATGGAATAGACAAGAGCTACTCCTTGCTCAACGAAATGGACTCAACACCGCATATTAAACGCCTAAGAATGTACCTGACTAGTAAGTATCTTAAAACCTATGGATTGCTATGTCTCCGAAAGAGAATCAAGCATGTGTACAGGGGCATAAACGCAGCAGTGATAGGATTGGAGAGGTTCGGTGAGCAAATGAAGACCCTTTGAAGTCATATTGCATGGTACCCATTCCACGGGTTTCAACTACCCAGGTTTAAGGTATTCTTCCTTCAGCTAAAACATGCATGTGGAACCCTAGAGTATGATCAACCATGTGATCGGGAGACGTGTTCAAATATGTCTCAGTTTTCGTACCCTGGTACTCGGGTGCAACATTCCAGACGCTTTACTAACACTCTCCCCACTTGGAGAGTCAGTCCCTTTAACCTCCTGTTTGGCCCAGTTTGCAATTTCTGCGGAAGATGAACAGGAATAGCGAGAACCAATGAGAGACTAGCTGGAGGTGTCTGGACGGGCAAATTTAACTCTCATTTCCCACCAGGAAGAGGAATTAACCAAAGGCTCAGCGTGCCGTGCCGGAACCAGATTAGGGCCTGAAGCCATCCTGCGGTGTTGCGGCCAGGTCACAAGAAAGCGAGTTGAAGAAAGGAGCTCAGGGGCACTGTAATTCACAAACCTGCAGAGTTATAAATGACAGCTATCGTCCAAAAATAGACTGAAGTAAGGCTGCCAAGAGGACTTGAAAGCGGGGCAGAATTGCAGGAAACCGATTTCAGGAGGTAGACTGGAATTGCATTGAAAGCATAGGAAAAGAGGCAGAACGTCCACAATGATGCACTTGGCCAAAAAGGGCGTATGCGTTTTTTCCTGAATATATTCAGGAAAAAACGCATACGCCCTTTTTGGCCAACCAAGCAAGCTTGCAAAGGAAATCTGCACTACAATGAAGTCTCACTTCCCCCCGGTCAAAAGGGCCATCTGAAAAAAGTGTAAAATCCAGAAAGGCAGGACAGGCCATGGAGAACTGGGAGCCTTGTTATGCTGATGGGCGGGATGTAAATTGCCAACAGACACTCGGGAGAAGTGTATGGTGTTTCCTGAAACATCTAAAAAACAAAGCAACAGAGCCTAGGGCACTTCCACTTATGGTCCTATAGCTTAGGGAAATTAAAATCAAAAAGACACAGCCACCCCAAAGTTTGGGACGCCTCTGTTTACAAGAACCTCGTTTACCGTACAAGTTCAATATCACAGAAAGTGAAAAATGGATAAAGAACTTGTGGTACTTACGTACAATGCAGTATCACTCAGCAATGAAATCTATGTCATCAGGCCCGTAGCAGCATAATGAGTGGATTCAGGTACGATGATTCTAACTGAAATAAGTCACACAGAAAAAGAAACATCATAAGATATCACTAATACACGGAATGTAAACTTGGCTACACAGGAACTGAATTCCAAAACAGAACAGGGTCTCAAATTTAGAAAACCAACTTATGCTTGCTTAAGGGGAAAGGTGAGTTGGGGTGCTGCATAAAACCAGAGATTGAAATGAGCACAGATAAAGTTCCTTAAGCCAAATATGGAATAGACAAGAGCTACTCCTTGCTCAACGAAATGGACTCAACACCGCATATTAAACGCCTAAGAATGTACCTGACTAGTAAGTATCTTAAAACCTATGGATTGCTATGTCTCCGAAAGAGAATCAAGCATGTGTACAGGGGCATAAACGCAGCAGTGATAGGATTGGAGAGGTTCGGTGAGCAAATGAAGACCCTTTGAAGTCATATTGCATGGTACCCATTCCACGGGTCTCAACTCTCCAGGTTTAAGGTATTCTTCCTTCAGCTAAAACATGCATGTGGAACCCAGAGTATGATCAACCATGTGATCGGGAGACGTGTTCAAATATGTCTCAGTTTTCCTCCCCTGGTACTCGGGTGCAACATTCCAGACGCTTTACTAACACTCTCCCGACTTGGAGAGTCAGTCCCTTTAACCTCCTGTTTGGCCCAGTTTGCAATTTCTGCGGAAGATGAACAGGAATAGCGAGAACCAATGAGAGGACTAGCTGGAGGTGTCTGGACGGGCAAATTTAACTCTCATGTCCCACCAGGAAGAGGAATTAACCAAAGGCTCAGCGTGCCGTGCCGGAACCAGATTAGGGCCTGAAGCCATCCTGCGGTGTTGCGGCCAGGCTCACAAGAAAGCGAGTTGAAGAAAGGAGCTCAGGGGCACTGTAATTCACAAACCTGCAGAGTTATAAATGACAGCTATCGTCCAAAAATAGACTGAAGTAAGGCTGCCAAGAGGACTTGAAAGCGGGGCAGAATTGCAGGAAACCGATTTCAGGAGGTAGACTGGAATTGCATTGAAAGCATAGGAAAAGAGGCAGAACGTCCACAATGATGCACTTGGCCAAAAAGGGCGTATGCGTTTTTTCCTGAATATATTCAGGAAAAAACGCATACGCCCTTTTTGGCCAACCAAGCAAGCTTGCAAAGGAAATCTGCACTACAATGAAGTCTCACTTCCCCCCGGTCAAAAGGGCCATCTGAAAAAAGTGTAAAATCCAGAAAGGCAGGACAGGCCATGGAGAACTGGGAGCCTTGTTATGCTGATGGGCGGGATGTAAATTGCCAACAGACACTCGGGAGAAGTGTATGGTGTTTCCTGAAACATCTAAAAAACAAAGCAACAGAGCCTAGGGCACTTCCACTTATGGTCCTATAGCTTAGGGAAATTAAAATCAAAAAGACACAGCCACCCCAAAGTTTGGACGGCTCTGTTTACAAGAACCTCGTTTACAGTACAAGTTCAACATCGCAGAAAGTGAAAAATGGATAAAGAAGTTGTGGTACTTACTTACAAAGCAATATCACTCAGCAATGAAATCTATGTCATCAGGCCCTTAGCAGCACAATGAGTGGATTCAGGTATGATGATTCTAACTGAAATAAGTCACACAGAAAAAGAAACATCATAAGATATCAGTAATACACGGAATGTAAACTTGGCTACACAGGAACTGAATTACAGAACAGAACAGGGTCTCAAATTTAGAAAACCAACTTATGCTTGCTTAAGGGGAAAGGTGAGTTGGGGTGCTGCATAAAACCAGAGATTGAAATGAGCACAGATAAAGTTCCTTAAGCCAAATATGGAATAGACAAGAGCTACTCCTTGCTCAACGAAATGGACTCAACACCGCATATTAAACGCCTAAGAATGTACCTGACTAGTAAGTATCTTAAAACCTATGGATTGCTATGTCTCCGAAAGAGAATCAAGCATGTGTACAGGGGCATAAACGCAGCAGTGATAGGATTGGAGAGGTTCGGTGAGCAAATGAAGACCCTTTGAAGTCATATTGCATGGTACCCATTCCACGGGTTTCAACTACCCAGGTTTAAGGTATTCTTCCTTCAGCTAAAACATGCATGTGGAACCCTAGAGTATGATCAACCATGTGATCGGGAGACGTGTTCAAATATGTCTCAGTTTTCGTACCCTGGTACTCGGGTGCAACATTCCAGACGCTTTACTAACACTCTCCCCACTTGGAGAGTCAGTCCCTTTAACCTCCTGTTTGGCCCAGTTTGCAATTTCTGCGGAAGATGAACAGGAATAGCGAGAACCAATGAGAGACTAGCTGGAGGTGTCTGGACGGGCAAATTTAACTCTCATTTCCCACCAGGAAGAGGAATTAACCAAAGGCTCAGCGTGCCGTGCCGGAACCAGATTAGGGCCTGAAGCCATCCTGCGGTGTTGCGGCCAGCTCACAAGAAAGCGAGTTGAAGAAAGGAGCTCAGGGGCACTGTAATTCACAAACCTGCAGAGTTATAAATGACAGCTATCGTCCAAAAATAGACTGAAGTAAGGCTGCCAAGAGGACTTGAAAGCGGGGCAGAATTGCAGGAAACCGATTTCAGGAGGTAGACTGGAATTGCATTGAAAGCATAGGAAAAGAGGCAGAACGTCCACAATGATGCACTTGGCCAAAAAGGGCGTATGCGTTTTTTCCTGAATATATTCAGGAAAAAACGCATACGCCCTTTTTGGCCAACCAAGCAAGCTTGCAAAGGAAATCTGCACTACAATGAAGTCTCACTTCCCCCCGGTCAAAAGGGCCATCTGAAAAAAGTGTAAAATCCAGAAAGGCAGGACAGGCCATGGAGAACTGGGAGCCTTGTTATGCTGATGGGCGGGATGTAAATTGCCAACAGACACTCGGGAGAAGTGTATGGTGTTTCCTGAAACATCTAAAAAACAAAGCAACAGAGCCTAGGGCACTTCCACTTATGGTCCTATAGCTTAGGGAAATTAAAATCAAAAAGACACAGCCACCCCAAAGTTTGGACGCCTCTGTTTACAAGAACCTCGTTTACAGTACAAGTTCAACATCGCAGAAAGTGAAAAATGGATAAAGAAGTTGTGGTATTTACTTACAAAGCAATATCACTCAGCAATGAAATCTATGTCATCAGGCCCTTAGCAGCACAATGAGTGGATTCAGGTATGATGATTCTAACTGAAATAAGTCACACAGAAAAAGAAACATCATAAGATATCACTAATACACGGAATGTAAACTTGGCTACACAGGAACTGAATTACAGAACAGAACAGGGTCTCAAATTTAGAAAACCAACTTATGCTTGCTTAAGGGGAAAGGTGAGTTGGGGTGCTGCATAAAACCAGAGATTGAAATGAGCACAGATAAAGTTCCTTAAGCCAAATATGGAATAGACAAGAGCTACTCCTTGCTCAACGAAATGGACTCAACACCGCATATTAAACGCCTAAGAATGTACCTGACTAGTAAGTATCTTAAAACCTATGGATTGCTATGTCTCCGAAAGAGAATCAAGCATGTGTACAGGGGCATAAACGCAGCAGTGATAGGATTGGAGAGGTTCGGTGAGCAAATGAAGACCCTTTGAAGTCATATTGCATGGTACCCATTCCACGGGTTTCAACTACTCCAGGTTTAAGGTATTCTTCCTTCAGCTAAAACATGCATGTGGAACCCAGAGTATGATCAACCATGTGATCGGGAGACGTGTTCAAATATGTCTCAGTTTTCGTCCCCTGGTACTCGGGTGCAACATTCCAGACGCTTTACTAACACTCTCCCCACTTGGAGAGTCAGTCCCTTTAACCTCCTGTTTGGCCCAGTTTGCAATTTCTGCGGAAGATGAACAGGAATAGCGAGAACCAATGAGAGACTAGCTGGAGGTGTCTGGACTGGGCAAATTTAACTCTCATTTCCCACCAGGAAGAGGAATTAACCAAAGGCTCAGCGTGCCGTGCCGGAACCAGATTAGGGCCTGAAGCCATCCTGCGGTGTTGCGGCCAGGTCACAAGAAAGCGAGTTGAAGAAAGGAGCTCAGGGGCACTGTAATTCACAAACCTGCAGAGTTATAAATGACAGCTATCGTCCAAAAATAGACTGAAGTAAGGCTGCCAAGAGGACTTGAAAGCGGGGCAGAATTGCAGGAAACCGATTTCAGGAGGTAGACTGGAATTGCATTGAAAGCATAGGAAAAGAGGCAGAACGTCCACAATGATGCACTTGGCCAAAAAGGGCGTATGCGTTTTTTCCTGAATATATTCAGGAAAAAACGCATACGCCCTTTTTGGCCAACCAAGCAAGCTTGCAAAGGAAATCTGCACTACAATGAAGTCTCACTTCCCCCCGGTCAAAAGGGCCATCTGAAAAAAGTGTAAAATCCAGAAAGGCAGGACAGGCCATGGAGAACTGGGAGCCTTGTTATGCTGATGGGCGGGATGTAAATTGCCAACAGACACTCGGGAGAAGTGTATGGTGTTTCCTGAAACATCTAAAAAACAAAGCAACAGAGCCTAGGGCACTTCCACTTATGGTCCTATAGCTTAGGGAAATTAAAATCAAAAAGACACAGCCACCCCAAAGTTTGGGACGCCTCTGTTTACAAGAACCTCGTTTACCGTACAAGTTCAATATCACAGAAAGTGAAAAATGGATAAAGAACTTGTGGTACTTACGTACAATGCAATATCACTCAGCAATGAAATCTATGTCATCAGGCCCGTAGCAGCATAATGAGTGGATTCAGGTACGATGATTCTAACTGAAATAAGTCACACAGAAAAAGAAACATCATAAGATATCACTAATACACGGAATGTAAACTTGGCTACACAGGAACTGAATTCCAAAACAGAACAGGGTCTCAAATTTAGAAAACCAACTTATGCTTGCTTAAGGGGAAAGGTGAGTTGGGGTGCTGCATAAAACCAGAGATTGAAATGAGCACAGATAAAGTTCCTTAAGCCAAATATGGAATAGACAAGAGCTACTCCTTGCTCAACGAAATGGACTCAACACCCCATATTAAACGCCTAAGAATGTACCTGACTAGTAAGTATCTTAAAACCTATGGATTGCTATGTCTCCGAAAGAGAATCAAGCGTGTGTACAGGGGCATAAACGCAGCAGTGATAGGATTGGAGAGGTTCGGTGAGCAAATGAAGACCCTTTGAAGTCATATTGCATGGTACCCATTCCACGGGTCTCAACTCTCCAGGTTTAAGGTATTCTTCCTTCAGCTAAAACATGCATGTGGAACCCAGAGTATGATCAACCGTGTGATCGGGAGACGTGTTCAAATATGTCTCAGTTTTCATACCCTGGTACTCGGGTGCAACATTCCAGACGCTTTACTAACACTCTCCCGACTTGGACAGTCAGTGCCTTTAACCTCCTGTTTGGCCCAGTTTGCAATTTCTGCGGAAGATGAACAGGAATAGGGAGAACCAATGAGAGACTAGCTGGAGGTGTCTGGACGGGCAAATTTAACTCTCATTTCCCACCAGGAAGAGGAATTAACCAAAGGCTCAGCGTGCCGTGCCGGAACCAGATTAGGGCCTGAAGCCATCCTGCGGTGTTGCGGCCAGCTCACAAGAAAGCGAGTTGAAGAAAGGAGCTCAGGGGCTCTGTAATTCACAAACCTGCAGAGTTATAAATGACAGCTATCGTCCAAAAATATACTGAAGTAAGGCTGCCAAGAGGACTTGAAAGCGGGGCAGAATTGCAGGATACCGATTTCAGGAGGTAGACTGGAATTGCATTGAAAGCATAGGAAAAGAGGCAGAACGTCCACAATGATGCACTTTGCCAAAAGGGCATATGCGTTTTTTCCTGAATATATTCAGGAAAAAACGCATACGCCCTTTTTGGCCAACCAAGCAAGCTTGCAAAGGAAATCTGCACTACAATGAAGTCTCACTTCCCCCCGGTCAAAAGGGCCATCAGAATAAAGTGTAAAATCCAGAAAGGCAGGACAGGCCATGGAGAACTGGGAGCCTTGTTATGCTGATGGGCGGGATGTAAATTGCCAACAGACACTCGGGAGAAGTGTATGGTGTTTCCTGAAACATCTAAAAAACAAAGCAACAGAGCCTAGGGCACTTCCACTTATGGTCCTATAGCTTAGGGAAATTAATATCAAAAAGACACAGCAACCCCAAAATTTGGGACGGCTCTTTTTACAGGAATCTCTTCTACGGCACAAGTTAAATATCCCAGAGAGCAAATAATGGATAAAGAAGTTGCGGTACTTCTGTACAACAGAATACCACTCAGCAATGAAATCTATGTCACCAGGCCCGTACCAGCATAATGAGTGGATTGAGGCACGATGATTCTAAGTGAAATAAGTCACACAGAAAAAGAAACATCATAAGGTATCACTAATACACGGAATGTGAACTTGGCTACACATGAACTGAATTACAAAACAGAACAGGGTCTCAAGTTTAGAAAACCAACTTATGCCTGCTTAAGGGGGAAGGTGAGTTGGGGTGCTGCATAAAAGCAGAGTTTGAAATTAGCACAGATACCATTCCATAAGCCAAATATGTAATAGACAAGAGCTACCCCTTGCTCAACGAAATGGATTCAACAATGAGGTATCACCTCACACCTGGTAGAATAGGCATCATTGAAAATCTACAAACAAAAAATGCTGGAAAGGGTGTGGAGAAAAGGAACCCTCTTCCACTATTGTTGGGAATATAAATTGATACAGTCATTATGGAGAACAATATGGAATTTCTTAAGAAACTAACAATAGAATTACCATATGATACAGCAATCCCAGTACTGGACATATACCCAGACAAAACCATAAATCAAAAAGAGTCATTCACCGCAATGTTCATTGCATCACTATTTACAATATCGAGGTAATGGAAGCAACCTAAATGCCCACAGACAGACGAATGCATAAAGCTGTGGTACATATATAAAATGGAATATTACTAAGCCATGAAAAGGAATGAAATTGGGTCATTTGTAGAGACGTCGATGGATCTAGAGACTGTCATACAGAGTGAAGTAAGTCAGAAAGAGAAAAACAAATCTTGTATATTCATGCATATATGTGGAACCTAGAAAAACTGTACAGATTAACCATTTTGCAAGGCATAAATAGAGCAACAGATGTAGACAACAAACGTATGGACAACAAGGGGGGAAAGCTGTTGGGGGGGTGGTGGTGGGAGGAGTTGAGAGACTGGGATTGGCATGTATACATTTATATGTATAAAATAGATAACCAATAAGAACCTGCTGTATAAAAATATAAAATAAAATTCAAAATTAAAAAGAAGTAAAATTTAAAAAATAAAACAGAAAAAACAATTATTCCCTGCACATACATGTATTTATATGAATAAATTATTTCCATGCTTATATCTGTAAATACAAAAAAGAGGAATAAAATCTACCTTGAACCAAAAACGAAAAAGAGAAAAAAAACACAGAACCCACCAGTTACACAGAGGAAAACCGTATCAGGGCACTTGCTCCAGTTGTAAACAATTCTGAAGTTGGTCAGTGGTGGGGAATCGTCTCCCATTCAGCCAGCAGCCCCCACGCAACAAGCGTCCTCATTGCAAAGCTGGGGCACCGTGCCGAGGCATCTGTGAGTAAACGTGAGCTGAGCCCCAGGCCAGTTGCTGCTGAACTATTCCCACCCGTCCCAGGTAAAACACCTGAATATATACAAGGACTTGAAAGCCTAGAGGAAGGGCCATAGAGCCACACGAGTGACAGCATGCCGGCCGACTTGGTGCCTGCAGGCCAGCCAGGATGGTCCTGGCCCTGGGTGCTCTTCTGGAAGATTTCCATTTCCCTGCCTGAGATACCCGTCCTGTCCCTGCCCCCACTGCTTTTTTCCTTCCTCACCTCTGCCCAGGGAGAAATTCCAGCAGCAGGTATGGGTGACACATCCTCTTCTTTAGCAGGTGGCAGCCTGGCAACTGCTGCAGAAAGTCCAGCAGAGCCCCACTCACACTGGGCCACCCACAAAGCCGTGGCCTCTCACTCCCTCCCACCAGCCCAGCCCCGAGACTGCTGACAGGGCAGAGAAAATGGCGTCAGGCACGGCTGCAGGGGCTCTTGCTGCCTGGAGTGGTATTTATATTGATCTCAACCCAGGCACACCTGGGGAGGGCTGGCCGGCACGGTAAGGCTGCCCAGGTCAGCCAATCATCACCCCTCAGGGGCTCACAGTTGCAGAAAATGGAACTTGCTGAACCGGCCAGGTCCAAGGAACAGGTGTGGGCTCCTGAGAGTCAGGATAGACAAGGGGCTGCAGCTTTGGCTTGTTTTCTAATCATTTTATCTGGCCCATGAGTGGGAGACAACTTCAAGAAAACCCTCTCCTAATGAGAGGAACCCAGGAGTCAGGGAGAGGAGGGGTGGGTGGTGGTTGGAGACAGAGGCCTGGTGCCCCGGGTGCAGTGGAAGTCTCTGGAAGACCAGGTGGAGGGAGGCCTCACGGAGTGATGCCCAGGGTCACAGACCTGTCGCAGCTGCTGTTTGTTAGTTCAAGTCCTGCTCTGAGGTGCTCTGTGTCAGCTCTGAGCGACAGGTGAGCTGGGGGTGCTCTGCAATGAGGGCTATGTGCACGGTTCCTGTGTGCCCAGCCCTGCCACGGTACCCGCAAGGGTAGCTCTGTATCCTGGGAGGGGCCTGACCACGAGAGCCCCGTGGGCTGGGGTGGGGGTGGGGTACCTGCCCAGGTGAGCTCCATATTCTGGGATTGGTCTGACCACGAGAGCCCCATGGGCTGCTGGGGACCTGGTAAAGGATGTCAGGACAGTCAGTGAAGCCACCGAGGATATACCTCCAGTTGCTCCTAATTCCTACACCCTGCTGGTCATTCTACCAACCACCAGGACATGGTATTCTGTATTAGTCTTCAATGATGCCTTCTTTTGTATTCCATTAGTCCCAGAGTCACAAGAAATTTTGGCTTGTGAGTGGCAGGACTCAACATACAACTAAAACAATACTTCCGGGCCGTCTGGCCCCAAGGGTGCAAAAATTCCCACACCATCTTTGGGGAAAGCTTAGCTAAAGACCTAAAAGTTCTACCTCTGGAAAAGGAAACCCTCCTTCAATATGCAGACGACATTCTGATCACCAGCCCTACTAAGGAGGCCTCTGAACTACCAAGCCAATAAAGGATAGAAGTTGTCCAAGAAAAAGCTCAAATATCACAGACTGCGGTGACCTGCCTGGGCTTCATTCTCACAGAAGGTCAGAGAAGCCCATCCCAGGAAAGGGAAGAAACCATTTTCAGCCTTACCCCTTTCTAAAACTAGAAGACAGCTTAGGGGTTCCTGGGGAGGCCAGGGTTTGCTGCTTCTGGATCCCTAACTACAGTCTACTAGCTGGGCCTCTATATGAAACACTGAAAGGAAAAGATGATGATCCTTTTGAATAGAATCCAGAAGTGGCCTTTCAAGAATGGAAAGAGCAGTCAATTCAGACCCTTGCCCTGGAACTCCCTAATTTAGCTAAACCCTTTGACCTTTACATTCCCGGTGAAAGGTGAATCGCCATTGGAGAATTAGTGCAAAATCTGGGACCACTTGAAATGGAACAATGCAAGAATGCCATCCAGGTAGGATAAACTACGGTCACTAAGGGGCTTGGCCCACTGCCACATCTGGCCAAGATACTGGCGGTATCTAAAAACCTGGAAATCAGCAGCCCAAAAGG
Source organism: Tursiops truncatus (assembly GCF_011762595.2). Classification (NCBI taxonomy): domain Eukaryota; kingdom Metazoa; phylum Chordata; class Mammalia; order Artiodactyla; family Delphinidae; genus Tursiops; species Tursiops truncatus. The sequence goes on along the minus strand of NW_022983273.1, from coordinate 39,927 downwards.
CCACCTCCCTCCTAAGGGAAAAGGACCCCACGTGGTGATCCTAACCACCAACCATGCCCTGAAGTTGCAGGGTTCGCTCCGTGGGCACACCGACCTCGAGTGAGGAGGCCCTCCAACTCCAACATCCAGAGAGATAACCGGGGGCAACAGGGCACCATGACGACTCGTGTGAACATCACTTGACCTGGAGTTTCTCTCATAAAACAACAAGAGTGTGTCCCAAAAGAGTAGACTACTGCTTGCAGGACTTACTGCACCCAGAGGGGAGCTAATAATCTTGGCGGGGGAACAGTATACCACACTGTCACCATAGAAAAGCCGACAGACACCGTGATGATGGTGGCCAATAAGACCGGCTGGACTCCTGTTTACTTCAAAAGGCTGTTGACTCAGTAGCCATCATGGTCCTTGGTCACCACTGACCCTGGACTGTCTGGGAGTTGAGCGGGCAGGGCTCTGACACCTGGTGCTGTTTGTACGTTAATTCAGGGGCCTAATTGAAGAAAGCGCAGACTACTGGTCAGAGCATCTAGGCTGGCAGAGACGGTCAGCCTAAGGTGGCCGAACAAATGTGGGGCGGGGTGAAACCGGCCCCCACAGCGTCTCTGCACATCTCTTTCCTGGACCCTTAAAGGTCATTAGAATCTATAACACTTCCAATGCTGGTGCTCAGGTGGACGAGCAGGGAGGCAGGGGTCCTGGGGACAATCAACGTCACCGGGAGGCTGCTGGGGAGAAGCTCTGACCCTCGCCCCAGGGTATGAGGGCTCCCAACTCAGCACTCAGCAGTTACAGAAGAAGGGTCTGCACCCTCAGCACTCCAAGAATGAGGAACGGGACAAAAGGCAGAGGAGGGGTTTGTCCCCAGCAAAGCCCATTAAAAATCCCTGGGAGATAAAAATAGAATCTGGGCAATAAAGTCAAGTCTAACCTTTTTTATCCTTTGTGCTTTGTCTAATTTCACGTGCTCCTAGGGTCCCGCATGCAGAGGTTCCACACCCGGCACTTCAGACCAGATTTCCTAGTGCAGAATGGCTGGGTCGACACCTCAGCTCCTGGGGCCCAGTGCAGACTCCACGATATAGAGCCTGAGCTACAGCCAACCCGGCCCTCGAGAGCTCCGCCGCCTCCCTCCCTCCCACTGACTCTGACAGGATCTCTACACAGCAGCCCAGCCCACAGCCCACGGGGTAGTGCATGCTCTCACCTCTCCATTCTCTGATCAAAATATAAAGTTTCCTTTGCTTGTGAACCAAACTCAGTCTCGATCTGTTGGCCCCAATGACACTGGGCAGGGGGACACTTGTTGGGGTCCACTCTGGAGGATCAGTAACAGAAATTGAGACTATTGTAACCTCAATGAACAGATGTGTGAGCCAAACTGTAGTTAACATAGAACAGTGTATAAGGCTCGGGTAAAATAAGATGTTTTTAACACTTCCATTTGATATTTCCATCACTTTTTATAAGCAAGTTCAGTGAAAAGGTTTGTCTTATTTGTCAGGTCAATATTAGAGAAACGAAGTGATTTCTTTCCAAGGATGTACAGCTAATAATCTTGGTTAAACCTTCAATCTTGTTTTAAATGCTTTTCCATTGAAAATGATACCTCTCTTTCAGCTCCCCCATTTCTGAGAAGTATAAAATCTTATAATTTATTATTACCAAAGGGGAAAGGTGGGAGGAGGGATAAATTAACAGTTTGGAATGAACACATACACACTGCTATGTATAAAATAGATCATCAACAAGGAACTACTGTATAGCACAGGGAACTACACTCAACATTTTGCAATAACCTATAAGGGGAAATAATCTGAAAAAGAATAGATATTTTTATTGACATCATCTATCAATGACAGTTAAAGTGTAGCCTAAGGGAAGCTGGTGGTGAGTGCTTCTGACCCTGAAGACTTCAATCATCTAAAGTTTGGACTCTGCCTACTTCCCAAGGCCCTTAATGAACATATGTGTAGCCGTAGCTTAAAAACTTCCCCAGTTTGGGTTTCGGGGAGACACTGATTTTGAAAAAGCCCTGGTGTTCTCCTTACATGAATGGGACTCTTCCTACTGCTAAAACATGTCTGTCACACCCAGAGGATGGTATACCGTCTGATCGGGAAGAGTTTGGAAAAGGCATCTCATCTCCTCATCTCCTGGTGCTCGGGTTCACCCCTCCAGCGTCTTTACTAACAGTCTCCCCACTTGGAGATGTCAGCACTGTCAACATCCTGTTGCGTACAGTTTGGAATTTGTCCAGAGGATGAAGCGGAAGGATGAGGAACAATGAGAGACAAGTCCTAGGTGTTCAGACAGGCACATGTCACTCTAATTTCCAATCAGGAAGACGAATTGACCAAAGGCTAGGGTTGCCCATGGAAACAGTATAGGGCTTGAGGAAATCCCGCTGCTTTGTGGCCAGTTCCCATAAACACGAGTTGAACAATGGAACTCAGGGGCAGTAAAATTCACAAAACTGCAGAGTTGAAAATATCCATCACTGAAAAATGTCTTGAGGAAAGTCAGAGAAAAGGACTTGTAAGCAAGGGAGAATGGCAGGAAAGGGATTTGAGGAGGTAGAAAGGACTCGCCATTAAGCACAAGAAAAGGAGCTGAACATTGCCAACATTGCAGTTGGCCAAAAAGGGTGTATGCGTTCTTTTCTGTATATATTCAAGAAAAGGGCATACACTTTTTTAGCCAACCAAACAGGTGGGCACTGGAAGTCAATACTACAAAAGATATCACTTCGCATCAGTCAGAAGAGCCATCCTCATAAAGCGTAAACAACAGAAATGCAGGACAGGGCAACGAGAAGAGGGAGCCCTGTGAGACTTATAGTGGAAATGTATATTGCCAACGGCCATTCTGGAGAAGTGTATTGTGTTTACTAAAGCATCTAAAAAATGAGCTACAGAGCATAGGGCACTTGCACTCATGGGCGTATATCTTGGGAAAAACAAAAATCGAGAGGACACAGGCACCCCAATGTTTACCCCCTCTCTGTTTAAAAGATCCTCGACTAGGATATAACTTAAATGTCTCTGGAGGGAAAAAATGGATAGAGATGTGGTACTTAGGTAGAGTGGAATATTATTCAGCCTGGAAATCAATGAAATATGGCCAGTTGTAACAACTCCGGAGGAGTTACGTATGATCATTCTAAGTGACAGAATTCAAAAAGAAAAAGACACATATCATAAGATATCACTTAAAGGTGGAATCCAAAATGGCTACACATGAAATAAATTACAAAACAAAAACATAGTCAAATATGTAGAAAACACGCATAAGGCTGCTAAACGGGAAAGGTGGGGAGGGGTGAGGCATCATCCAGGAGGTTGAAATTAGCAAAGATACCATTCCAAATACCAAACTGATAATCAACAAGGCCTACACGGTAGCTAAAAGAACTGCACTCAGCACACTCAAGTCACCGGAAAAGAATATATACGACTGGTAAGAATCTGAAAAAGAATTTATTGATGTCTCTCTGTACGTGAATCAAGTGGATGTACAGCAGCAAGAAACAGAGCTTTGAAAATCAGCTGTAACCAATATAGTAATAAATTGAAAAAAATAAACGACAGAGAGACAGAGAAAACCTCTTACAACTTTTCCTCAGGGACGGTGATGCAACATGGATTGAACACATCTAGACCCACAGCAGGATGAGACATAAGGCTGGAAACTGTTTGCGCTAAGAGAAATGTGAGGTTGGGTGAGGAAATGCACACCCTTTAAAGTAATACTACCTGGTACCCATTCAATGGGTCCCAAATCTGCAGGTTCAAGGGATCTTCCTACAGCTAAAACATGCATGGAAAACCCAGAGGACTGTACACCATGTGATCGGGAGATGTGTCTAAAATGCACCTCATTTATCCTCTCCTGGTGCTCCTGTTCACCATTCCAGCCACGCTACTTAGAATCTCCCCACTTGGAGAATCAGCACATTTAAACTTCTGTTTCACACATTTTGCAAATTGTGAGGAGGATGAACGGGAAGAGGGGGAACCAATGAGAGAAGAGTTGTAGGGGTTTGGACGGGCACATATCACTCTAATTTCCCATTAAGAATAAGAATTAAAGAAAGGCTCAGCCTGCCTCGCCGGAGCCAAAATAGGGCCTGAAGCAATCCTGCGGGTTTGAGGCCAGCTCACAAAAGAGCAACTTAAAAAATGGAGCTCAGGGTCACTGCAATTCACAAACCTGCAGAGTTATAAATGAAAACTAACGTCCAAAAATATGTTGAGGTAAGGCAAAGAAGAGGATCTGAATGCAAGACAGAATTGCAAGAAACAGATTTCAAGAGATAGATTGGACTCGTCTTTAACGCACATGAAAAGCGGCAGAATTTCGACAATGATGCAGTTGGCCCAAAAGGGCGTATGCGTTTTTTCCTGATTATATCCAGGAAAAAACGCATACGCACTTTATGGGCAACGAAGCAAGCAAGCAATGCAAATGTGCACAACAAAGAAGTCTCACTTCCCACCGGTCAAAAGGGCCATCCTAAAAAATTGTAAAAACCAGAAATGCAGGACAGGCCATGGAGAACAGGGAGCCTTTATACGCTGATGGGCAGTGTGTGAACTGCCGAGAGCCACTCTGGAGAAGTGTATGGTGGTTCCTAAATCATCTAAAAAACAGAGCTACAGAGCATAGGACACTTCCAATCATGGGAGTATATCTAGGGAAGTCTAAAAATCAACAAGACACAAGCACACCACAGTTTAGGGCTACTCTGTTTACAAGAACCTCAACTTCAGTACACCTTAAATATCCCAGGAAAGAGAACAATGGATAAAGAAGATGTGGTACTTATGTACAATGGAATATCTCTTCACCATGAAATCAATGTAATAAGGCTAGTAGAAGGATAAAGAGTGGATTTAGGTCCGATAATACTACTTGAAATAAGTCAAACAGAAAAAGAAACATATCATAAGATATCACTTATAGAGGGAGGGTAAATATGGCTGCACAAGAAATGAATTACAGAACAGAACAGTGTCTCACATTTAGAAAACACACTTATGTCAGCTTAAGGGGAAAGGAGAGGTGGGGTGATGCATAAAACCAGAGTTTGAAATTAGCACAGATACCGTTCAATAAACCAAATAGGTATTAGACAAGATCTACACCTTGCTCAATGAACAGGCCTCAACACACCCTATACACCGCAGAGAAATATATCTGAGGAATAAGAATCTTAAAACCCATGTATTGATATATCTCCATAAGGGAATCAAGTGTGTGCAGAGCGGCACAAACACAGCAGTGAAAAGGAGCTAAACCCCATTATAGAAATAAATTTTAAAAACAAAACGCTGAAACAATGAAAGAGAGAAAAATTCTTACAAAATTCGCTCAGGGGCTGTGATGCAACCTGGATTGACCACATATAAACCCACAGCTGGATAAGACATAAGGCTGGACACTTGGGGCTGACAGGATTGGTGAGCTTTGGTGAGCAACTGCCGAAAGTTTAATGCAATACTTCATGCTACTCAGTCCAAGGGTCCCAACACTCCAGGTTGAAGGGAATCTTCCTACAGCTAAACCATGCTTGGGAAACCCAGCGACTGGTATACCATATGATCGGGAAAGGTTTCTAAAACGCACCTCATTTTTCCTCTCCTGGGGCTCCGGATCGACATTCCAGCCGCTTTACTAACAACATCCCCACATGGAGTCAATGCCTTTAAGTTCTGGTATCGCACAGTCTGCAGTTAGTGCAGAGGATGAATGGGAATAGGGGGAACCAGTGAGAAACTAGCTGTAGCGGTTTCAATGGGCACATGTCACTCTAATATCACATCAGTAAGAAGAATTAACCAAAGGCACAGCAAGGTGCCCCAGAAGAAAAATAGGGCTTCAAGGAATCCTGTGGTTATGGGGCAAGACCACAAAAATAAGAGCTAAAAAATGGAGCTAAGGGCCACTGCAATTCAAAAACCTGCAGAGTTATAAAGGCCAACTATTTTTAAAAAATATATTGAGGTAAGGCTATGAAGAGGCATTGAAAGCAAGGCAGAATTGCAGGAAACCGATTTCAGGAGGTAGACTGGAATTGCATTGAAAGCATATGAAGAGAGTCAGAAACTCGACAATGATGCACTTGGCCAAAAAGGGCGTATGCGTTTTTTCCTGAATATATTCAGGAAAAAACGCATACGCACTTTTTGGCCAACCAAGCAAGCTTGCAAAGGAAATCTGCACTACAATGAAGTCTCACTTCCACCCTGGTCAAAAGGGCCATCTGAAAAAAGTGTAAAATCCATAAAGGCACGACAGGCCATGGAGAACTGGGAGCCTTCTTATGCTGATGGGCGGGATGTAAATTGCCAACAGCCACTCTGGAGAAGTGTATGGTGTTTCCTGAAACATCTAAAAAACAAAGCAACAGAGCCTAGGGCACTTCCACTTATGGTCCTATAGCTTAGGGAAATTAAAATCAAAAAGACACAGCCACCCCAAAGTTTGGGACGGCTCTGTTTACAAGAACCTCGTTTACGGTACAAGTTCAATATCGCAGAAAGTGAAAAATGGATAAAGAACTTGTGGTACTTACGTACAATGCAATATCACTCAGCAATGAAATCTATGTCATCAGGCCCGTAGCAGCATAATGAGTGGATTCAGGTATGATGATTCGAACTGAAATAAGTCACACAGAAAAGAAACATCATAAGGTATCACTAATACACAGAATGTGAACTTGGCTACACATGAACTGAATTACAAAACAGAACAGTGTCTCAAGTTTAGAAAACCAACTTATGCTTGCTTAAGGGGGAAGGTGAGTTGGGGTGCTGCATAAAACCAGAGATTGAAATGAGCACAGATAAAGTTCCTTAAGCCAAATATGGAATAGACAAGAGCTACTCCTTGCTCAACGAAATGGACTCAACACCCCATATTAAACGCCTAAGAATGTACCTGACTAGTAAGTATCTTAAAACCTATGGATTGCTATGTCTCCGAAAGAGAATCAAGCGTGTGTACAGGGGCATAAACGCAGCAGTGATAGGATTGGAGAGGTTCGGTGAGCAAATGAAGACCCTTTGAAGTCATATTGCATGGTACCCATTCCACGGGTCTCAACTCTCCAGGTTTAAGGTATTCTTCCTTCAGCTAAAACATGCATGTGGAACCCAGAGTATGATCAACCGTGTGAACGGGAGACGTGTTCAAATATGTCTCAGTTTTCCTCCCCTGGTACTCGGGTGCAACATTCCAGACGCTTTACTAACACTCTCCCAACTTGGAGAGTCAGCGCCTTTAACCTCCTGTTTGGCCCAGTTTGCAATTTCTGCGGAAGATGAACAGGAATAGGGAGAACCAATGAGAGACTAGCTGGAGGTGTCTGGACGGGCAAATTTAACTCTCATTTCCCACCAGGAAGAGGAAATAACCAAAGGCTCAGCGTGCCGTGCCGGAACCAGATTAGGGCCTGAAGCCATCCTGCGGTGTTGCGGCCAGCTCAAAAGAAAGCGAGTTGAAGAAAGGAGCTCAGGGTCACTGTAATTCACAAACCTGCAGAGTTATAAATGACAGCTATCGTCCAAAAATATACTGAAGTAAGGCTGCCAAGAGGACTTGAAAGCGGGGCAGAATTGCAGGAAACCGATTTCAGGAGGTAGACTGGAATTGCATTGAAAGCATAGGAAAAGAGGCAGAACGTCCACAATGATGCACTTGGCCAAAAGGGCGTATGCGTTTTTTCCTGAATATATTCAGGAAAAAACGCATACGCCCTTTTTGGCCAACCAAGCAAGCTTGCAAAGGAAATCTGCACTACAATGAAGTCTCACTTCCCCCCGGTCAAAAGGGCCATCAGAATAAAGTGTAAAATCCAGAAAGGCAGGACAGGCCATGGAGAACTGGGAGCCTTGTTATGCTGATGGGCGGGATGTAAATTGCCAACAGACACTCGGGAGAAGTGTATGGTGTTTCCTGAAACATCTAAAAAACAAAGCAACAGAGCCTAGGGCACTTCCACTTATGGTCCTATAGCTTAGGGAAATTAATATCAAAAAGACACAGCAACCCCAAATTTGGGACGGCTCTTTTTACAGGAATCTCTTCTACGGCACAAGTTAAATATCCCAGAGAGCAAATAATGGATAAAGAAGTTGCGGTACTTCTGTACAACAGAATACCACTCAGCAATGAAATCTATGTCACCAGGCCCGTACCAGCATAATGAGTGGATTGAGGCACGATGATTCTAAGTGAAATAAGTCACACAGAAAAAGAAACATCATAAGGTATCACTAATACACGGAATGTGAACTTGGCTACACATGAACTGAATTACAAAACAGAACAGGGTCTCAAGTTTAGAAAACCAACTTATGCCTGCTTAAGGGGGAAGGTGAGTTGGGGTGCTGCATAAAAGCAGAGTTTGAAATTAGCACAGATACCGTTCCATAAGCCAAATATGTAATAGACAAGAGCTACCCCTTGCTCAACGAAATGGATTCAACAATGAGGTATCACCTCACACCTGGTAGAATAGGCATCATTGAAAATCTACAAACAAAAAATGCTGGAAAGGGTGTGGAGAAAAGGAACCCTCTTCCACTATTGTTGGGAATATAAATTGATACAGTCATTATGGAGAACAATATGGAATTTCTTAAGAAACTAACAATAGAATTACCATATGATACAGCAATCCCAGTACTGGACATATACCCAGACAAAACCATAAATCAAAAAGAGTCATTCACCGCAATGTTCATTGCATCACTATTTACAATATCGAGGTAATGGAAGCAACCTAAATGCCCACAGACAGACGAATGCATAAAGCTGTGGTACATATATAAAATGGAATATTACTAAGCCATGAAAAGGAATGAAATTGGGTCATTTGTAGAGACGTCGATGGATCTAGAGACTGTCATACAGAGTGAAGTAAGTCAGAAAGAGAAAAACAAATCTTGTATATTCATGCATATATGTGGAACCTAGAAAAACTGTACAGATTAACCATTTTGCAAGGCATAAATAGAGCAACAGATGTAGACAACAAACGTATGGACAACAAGGGGGGAAAGCTGTGGGGGGGGTGGTGGTGGGAGGAGTTGAGAGACTGGGATTGGCATGTATACATTTATATGTATAAAATAGATAACCAATAAGAACCTGCTGTATAAAAATATAAAATAAAATTCAAAATTAAAAAGAAGTAAAATTTAAAAAATAAAACAGAAAAAACAATTATTCCCTGCACATACATGTATTTATATGAATAAATTATTTCCATGCTTATATCTGTAAATACAAAAAAGAGGAATAAAATCTACCTTGAACCAAAAACGAAAAAGAGAAAAAAAACACAGAACCCACCAGTTACACAGAGGAAAACCGTATCAGGGCACTTGCTCCAGTTGTAAACAATTCTGAAGTTGGTCAGTGGTGGGGAATCGTCTCCCATTCAGCCAGCAGCCCCCACGCAACAAGCGTCCTCATTGCAAAGCTGGGGCACCGTGCCGAGGCATCTGTGAGTAAACGTGAGCTGAGCCCCAGGCCAGTTGCTGCTGAACTATTCCCACCCGTCCCAGGTAAAACACCTGAATATATACAAGGACTTGAAAGCCTAGAGGAAGGGCCATAGAGCCACACGAGTGACAGCATGCCGGCCGACTTGGTGCCTGCAGGCCAGCCAGGATGGTCCTGGCCCTGGGTGCTCTTCTGGAAGATTTCCATTTCCCTGCCTGAGATACCCGTCCTGTCCCTGCCCCCACTGCTTTTTTCCTTCCTCACCTCTGCCCAGGGAGAAATTCCAGCAGCAGGTATGGGTGACACATCCTCTTCTTTAGCAGGTGGCAGCCTGGCAACTGCTGCAGAAAGTCCAGCAGAGCCCCACTCACACTGGGCCACCCACAAAGCCGTGGCCTCTCACTCCCTCCCACCAGCCCAGCCCCGAGACTGCTGACAGGGCAGAGAAAATGGCGTCAGGCACGGCTGCAGGGGCTCTTGCTGCCTGGAGTGGTATTTATATTGATCTCAACCCAGGCACACCTGGGGAGGGCTGGCCGGCACGGTAAGGCTGCCCAGGTCAGCCAATCATCACCCCTCAGGGGCTCACAGTTGCAGAAAATGGAACTTGCTGAACCGGCCAGGTCCAAGGAACAGGTGTGGGCTCCTGAGAGTCAGGATAGACAAGGGGCTGCAGCTTTGGCTTGTTTTCTAATCATTTTATCTGGCCCATGAGTGGGAGACAACTTCAAGAAAACCCTCTCCTAATGAGAGGAACCCAGGAGTCAGGGAGAGGAGGGGTGGGTGGTGGTTGGAGACAGAGGCCTGGTGCCCCGGGTGCAGTGGAAGTCTCTGGAAGACCAGGTGGAGGGAGGCCTCACGGAGTGATGCCCAGGGTCACAGACCTGTCGCAGCTGCTGTTTGTTAGTTCAAGTCCTGCTCTGAGGTGCTCTGTGTCAGCTCTGAGCGACAGGTGAGCTGGGGGTGCTCTGCAATGAGGGCTATGTGCACGGTTCCTGTGTGCCCAGCCCTGCCACGGTACCTGCAAGGGTAGCTCTGTATCCTGGGAGGGGCCTGACCACGAGAGCCCCGTGGGCTGGGGTGGGGGTGGGGTACCTGCCCAGGTGAGCTCCATATTCTGGGATTGGTCTGACCACGAGAGCCCCATGGGCTGCTGGGGACCTGGTAAAGGATGTCAGGACAGTCAGTGAAGCCACCGAGGATATACCTCCAGTTGCTCCTAATTCCTACACCCTGCTGGTCATTCTACCAACCACCAGGACATGGTATTCTGTATTAGTCTTCAATGATGCCTTCTTTTGTATTCCATTAGTCCCAGAGTCACAAGAAATTTTGGCTTGTGAGTGGCAGGACTCAACATACAACTAAAACAATACTTCCGGGCCGTCTGGCCCCAAGGGTGCAAAAATTCCCACACCATCTTTGGGGAAAGCTTAGCTAAAGACCTAAAAGTTCTACCTCTGGAAAAGGAAACCCTCCTTCAATATGCAGACGACATTCTGATCACCAGCCCTACTAAGGAGGCCTCTGAACTACCAAGCCAATAAAGGATAGAAGTTGTCCAAGAAAAAGCTCAAATATCACAGACTGCGGTGACCTGCCTGGGCTTCATTCTCACAGAAGGTCAGAGAAGCCCATCCCAGGAAAGGGAAGAAACCATTTTCAGCCTTACCCCTTTCTAAAACTAGAAGACAGCTTAGGGGTTCCTGGGGAGGCCAGGGTTTGCTGCTTCTGGATCCCTAACTACAGTCTACTAGCTGGGCCTCTATATGAAACACTGAAAGGAAAAGATGATGATCCTTTTGAATAGAATCCAGAAGTGGCCTTTCAAGAATGGAAAGAGCAGTCAATTCAGACCCTTGCCCTGGAACTCCCTAATTTAGCTAAACCCTTTGACCTTTACATTCCCGGTGAAAGGTGAATCGCCATTGGAGAATTAGTGCAAAAACTGGGACCACTTGAAATGGAACAATGCAAGAATGCCATCCAGGTAGGATAAACTACGGTCACTAAGGGGCTTGGCCCACTGCCACATCTGGCCAAGATACTGGCGGTATCTAAAAACCTGGAAATCAGCAGCCCAAAAGGCCACCTCCCTCCTAAGGGAAAAGGACCCCACGTGGTGATCCTAACCACCAACCATGCCCTGAAGTTGCAGGGTTCGCTCCGTGGGCACACCGACCTCGAGTGAGGAGGCCCTCCAACTCCAACATCCAGAGAGATAACCGGGGGCAACAGGGCACCATGACGACTCGTGTGAACATCACTTGACCTGGAGTTTCTCTCATAAAACAACAAGAGTGTGTCCCAAAAGAGTAGACTACTGCTTGCAGGACTTACTGCACCCAGAGGGGAGCTAATAATCTTGGCGGGGGAACAGTATACCACACTGTCACCATAGAAAAGCCGACAGACACCGTGATGATGGTGGCCAATAAGACCGGCTGGACTCCTGTTTACTTCAAAAGGCTGTTGACTCAGTAGCCATCATGGTCCTTGGTCACCACTGACCCTGGACTGTCTGGGAGTTGAGCGGGCAGGGCTCTGACACCTGGTGCTGTTTGTACGTTAATTCAGGGGCCTAACTTGAAGAAAGCGCAGACTACTGGTCAGAGCATCTAGGCTGGCAGAGACGGTCAGCCTAAGGTGGCCGAACAAATGTGGGGCGGGGTGAAACCGGCCCCCACAGCGTCTCTGCACATCTCTTTCCTGGACCCTTAAAGGTCATTAGAATCTATAACACTTCCAATGCTGGTGCTCAGGTGGACGAGCAGGGAGGCAGGGGTCCTGGGGACAATCAACGTCACCGGGAGGCTGCTGGGGAGAAGCTCTGACCCTCGCCCCAGGGTATGAGGGCTCCCAACTCAGCACTCAGCAGTTACAGAAGAAGGGTCTGCACCCTCAGCACTCCAAGAATGAGGAACGGGACAAAAGGCAGAGGAGGGGTTTGTCCCCAGCAAAGCCCATTAAAAATCCCTGGGAGATAAAAATAGAATCTGGGCAATAAAGTCAAGTCTAACCTTTTTTATCCTTTGTGCTTTGTCTAATTTCACGTGCTCCTAGGGTCCCGCATGCAGAGGTTCCACACCCGGCACTTCAGACCAGATTTCCTAGTGCAGAATGGCTGGGTCGACACCTCAGCTCCTGGGGCCCAGTGCAGACTCCACGATATAGAGCCTGAGCTACAGCCAACCCGGCCCTCGAGAGCTCCGCCGCCTCCCTCCCTCCCACTGACTCTGACAGGATCTCTACACAGCAGCCCAGCCCACAGCCCACGGGGTAGTGCATGCTCTCACCTCTCCATTCTCTGATCAAAATATAAAGTTTCCTTTGCTTGTGAACCAAACTCAGTCTCGATCTGTTGGCCCCAATGACACTGGGCAGGGGGACACTTGTTGGGGTCCACTCTGGAGGATCAGTAACAGAAATTGAGACTATTGTAACCTCAATGAACAGATGTGTGAGCCAAACTGTAGTTAACATAGAACAGTGTATAAGGCTCGGGTAAAATAAGATGTTTTTAACACTTCCATTTGATATTTCCATCACTTTTTATAAGCAAGTTCAGTGAAAAGGTTTGTCTTATTTGTCAGGTCAATATTAGAGAAACGAAGTGATTTCTTTCCAAGGATGTACAGCTAATAATCTTGGTTAAACCTTCAATCTTGTTTTAAATGCTTTTCCATTGAAAATGATACCTCTCTTTCAGCTCCCCCATTTCTGAGAAGTATAAAATCTTATAATTTATTATTACCAAAGGGGAAAGGTGGGAGGAGGGATAAATTAACAGTTTGGAATGAACACATACACACTGCTATGTATAAAATAGATCATCAACAAGGAACTACTGTATAGCACAGGGAACTACACTCAACATTTTGCAATAACCTATAAGGGGAAATAATCTGAAAAAGAATAGATATTTTTATTGACATCATCTATCAATGACAGTTAAAGTGTAGCCTAAGGGAAGCTGGTGGTGAGTGCTTCTGACCCTGAAGACTTCAATCATCTAAAGTTTGGACTCTGCCTACTTCCCAAGGCCCTTAATGAACATATGTGTAGCCGTAGCTTAAAAACTTCCCCAGTTTGGGTTTCGGGGAGACACTGATTTTGAAAAAGCCCTGGTGTTCTCCTTACATGAATGGGACTCTTCCTACTGCTAAAACATGTCTGTCACACCCAGAGGATGGTATACCGTCTGATCGGGAAGAGTTTGGAAAAGGCATCTCATCTCCTCATCTCCTGGTGCTCGGGTTCACCCCTCCAGCGTCTTTACTAACAGTCTCCCCACTTGGAGATGTCAGCACTGTCAACATCCTGTTGCGTACAGTTTGGAATTTGTCCAGAGGATGAAGCGGAAGGATGAGGAACAATGAGAGACAAGTCCTAGGTGTTCAGACAGGCACATGTCACTCTAATTTCCAATCAGGAAGACGAATTGACCAAAGGCTAGGGTTGCCCATGGAAACAGTATAGGGCTTGAGGAAATCCCGCTGCTTTGTGGCCAGTTCCCATAAACACGAGTTGAACAATGGAACTCAGGGGCAGTAAAATTCACAAAACTGCAGAGTTGAAAATATCCATCACTGAAAAATGTCTTGAGGAAAGTCAGAGAAAAGGACTTGTAAGCAAGGGAGAATGGCAGGAAAGGGATTTGAGGAGGTAGAAAGGACTCGCCATTAAGCACAAGAAAAGGAGCTGAACATTGCCAACATTGCAGTTGGCCAAAAAGGGTGTATGCGTTCTTTTCTGTATATATTCAAGAAAAGGGCATACACTTTTTTAGCCAACCAAACAGGTGGGCACTGGAAGTCAATACTACAAAAGATATCACTTCGCATCAGTCAGAAGAGCCATCCTCATAAAGCGTAAACAACAGAAATGCAGGACAGGGCAACGAGAAGAGGGAGCCCTGTGAGACTTATAGTGGAAATGTATATTGCCAACGGCCATTCTGGAGAAGTGTATTGTGTTTACTAAAGCATCTAAAAAATGAGCTACAGAGCATAGGGCACTTGCACTCATGGGCGTATATCTTGGGAAAAACAAAAATCGAGAGGACACAGGCACCCCAATGTTTACCCCCTCTCTGTTTAAAAGATCCTCGACTAGGATATAACTTAAATGTCTCTGGAGGGAAAAAATGGATAGAGATGTGGTACTTAGGTAGAGTGGAATATTATTCAGCCTGGAAATCAATGAAATATGGCCAGTTGTAACAACTCCGGAGGAGTTACGTATGATCATTCTAAGTGACAGAATTCAAAAAGAAAAAGACACATATCATAAGATATCACTTAAAGGTGGAATCCAAAATGGCTACACATGAAATAAATTACAAAACAAAAACATAGTCAAATATGTAGAAAACACGCATAAGGCTGCTAAACGGGAAAGGTGGGGAGGGGTGAGGCATCATCCAGGAGGTTGAAATTAGCAAAGATACCATTCCAAATACCAAACTGATAATCAACAAGGCCTACACGGTAGCTAAAAGAACTGCACTCAGCACACTCAAGTCACCGGAAAAGAATATATACGACTGGTAAGAATCTGAAAAAGAATTTATTGATGTCTCTCTGTACGCTGAATCAAGTGGATGTACACCACCAAGAAACAGAGCTTTGAAAATCAGCTGTAACCAATATAGTAATAAATTGAAAAAAATAAACGACAGAGAGACAGAGAAAACCTCTTACAACTTTTCCTCAGGGACGGTGATGCAACATGGATTGAACACATCTAGACCCACAGCAGGATGAGACATAAGGCTGGAAACTGTTTGCGCTAAGAGAAATGTGAGGTTGGGTGAGGAAATGCACACCCTTTAAAGTAATACTACCTGGTACCCATTCAATGGGTCCCAAATCTGCAGGTTCAAGGGATCTTCCTACAGCTAAAACATGCATGGAAAACCCAGAGGACTGTACACCATGTGATCGGGAGATGTGTCTAAAATGCACCTCATTTATCCTCTCCTGGTGCTCCTGTTCACCATTCCAGCCACGCTACTTAGAATCTCCCCACTTGGAGAATCAGCACATTTAAACTTCTGTTTCACACATTTTGCAAATTGTGAGGAGGATGAACGGGAAGAGGGGGAACCAATGAGAGAAGAGTTGTAGGGGTTTGGACGGGCACATATCACTCTAATTTCCCATTAAGAGTAAGAATTAAAGAAGGCTCAGCCTGCCTCGCCGGAGCCAAAATAGGGCCTGAAGCAATCCTGCGGGTTTGAGGCCAGCTCACAAAAGAGCAACTTAAAAAATGGAGCTCAGGGTCACTGCAATTCACAAACCTGCAGAGTTATAAATGAAAACTAACGTCCAAAAATATGTTGAGGTAAGGCAAAGAAGAGGATCTGAATGCAAGACAGAATTGCAAGAAACAGATTTCAAGAGATAGATTGGACTCGTCTTTAACGCACATGAAAAGCGGCAGAATTTCGACAATGATGCAGTTGGCCCAAAAGGGCATATGCGTTTTTTCCTGATTATATCCAGGAAAAAACGCATACGCACTTTATGGGCAACGAAGCAAGCAAGCAATGCAAATGTGCACAACAAAGAAGTCTCACTTCCCACCGGTCAAAAGGGCCATCCTAAAAAATTGTAAAAACCAGAAATGCAGGACAGGCCATGGAGAACAGGGAGCCTTTATACGCTGATGGGCAGTGTGTGAACTGCCGAGAGCCACTCTGGAGAAGTGTATGGTGGTTCCTAAATCATCTAAAAAACAGAGCTACAGAGCATAGGACACTTCCAATCATGGGAGTATATCTAGGGAAGTCTAAAAATCAACAAGACACAAGCACACCACAGTTTAGGGCTACTCTGTTTACAAGAACCTCAACTTCAGTACACCTTAAATATCCCAGGAAAGAGAACAATGGATAAAGAAGATGTGGTACTTATGTACAATGGAATATCTCTTCACCATGAAATCAATGTAATAAGGCTAGTAGAAGGATAAAGAGTGGATTTAGGTCCGATAATACTACTTGAAATAAGTCAAACAGAAAAAGAAACATATCATAAGATATCACTTATAGAGGGAGGGTAAATATGGCTGCACAAGAAATGAATTACAGAACAGAACAGTGTCTCACATTTAGAAAACACACTTATGTCAGCTTAAGGGGAAAGGAGAGGTGGGGTGATGCATAAAACCAGAGTTTGAAATTAGCACAGATACCGTTCAATAAACCAAATAGGTATTAGACAAGATCTACACCTTGCTCAATGAACAGGCCTCAACACACCCTATACACCGCAGAGAAATATATCTGAGGAATAAGAATCTTAAAACCCATGTATTGATATATCTCCATAAGGGAATCAAGTGTGTGCAGAGCGGCACAAACACAGCAGTGAAAAGGAGCTAAACCCCATTATAGAAATAAATTTTAAAAACAAAACGCTGAAACAATGAAAGAGAGAAAAATTCTTACAAAATTCGCTCAGGGGCTGTGATGCAACCTGGATTGACCACATATAAACCCACAGCTGGATAAGACATAAGGCTGGACACTTGGGGCTGAGAGGATTGGTGAGCTTTGGTGAGCAACTGCCGAAAGTTTAATGCAATACTTCATGCTACTCAGTCCAAGGGTCCCAACACTCCAGGTTGAAGGGAATCTTCCTACAGCTAAACCATGCTTGGGAAACCCAGCGACTGGTATACCATATGATCGGGAAAGGTTTCTAAAACGCACCTCATTTTTCCTCTCCTGGGGCTCCGGATCGACATTCCAGCCGCTTTACTAACAACATCCCCACATGGAGTCAATGCCTTAAATTCTGGTATCGCACAGTCTGCAGTTAGTGCAGAGGATGAATGGGAATAGGGGGAACCAGTGAGAAACTAGCTGTAGTGGTTTCAATGGGCACATGTCACTCTAATATCACATCAGTAAGAAGAATTAACGAAAGGCACAGCAAGGTGCCCCAGAAGAAAAATAGGGCTTCAAGGAATCCTGTGGTTATGGGGCAAGACCACAAAAATAAGAGCTAAAAAATGGAGCTAAGGGCCACTGCAATTCAAAAACCTGCAGAGTTATAAAGGCCAACTATTTTTAAAAAATATATTGAGGTAAGGCTATGAAGAGGCATTGAAAGCAAGGCAGAATTGCAGGAAACCGATTTCAGGAGGTAGACTGGAATTGCATTGAAAGCATAGGAAGAGAGTCAGAAACTCGACAATGATGCACTTGGCCAAAAAGGGCGTATGCGTTTTTTCCTGAATATATTCAGGAAAAAACGCATACGCCCTTTTTGGCCAACCAAGCAAGCTTGCAAAGGAAATCTGCACTACAATGAAGTCTCACTTCCCCCGGTCAAAAGGGCCATCTGAAAAAAGTGTAAAATCCATAAAGGCACGACAGGCCATGGAGAACTGGGAGCCTTCTTATGCTGATGGGCGGGATGTAAATTGCCAACAGCCACTCTGGAGAAGTGTATGGTGTTTCCTGAAACATCTAAAAAACAAAGCAACAGAGCCTAGGGCACTTCCACTTATGGTCCTATAGCTTAGGGAAATTAAAATCAAAAAGACACAGCCACCCCAAAGTTTGGGACGGCTCTGTTTACAAGAACCTCATTTACGGTACAAGTTCAATATCGCAGAAAGTGAAAAATGGATAAAGAACTTGTGGTACTTACGTACAATGCAATATCACTCAGCAATGAAATCTATGTCATCAGGCCCGTAGCAGCATAATGAGTGGATTCAGGTATGATGATTCGAACTGAAATAAGTCACACAGAAAAGAAACATCATAAGGTATCACTAATACACAGAATGTGAACTTGGCTACACATGAACTGAATTACAAAACAGAACAGTGTCTCAAGTTTAGAAAACCAACTTACGCTTGCTTAAGGGGGAAGGTGAGTTGGGGTGCTGCATAAAACCAGAGATTGAAATGAGCACAGATAAAGTTCCTTAAGCCAAATATGGAATAGACAAGAGCTACTCCTTGCTCAACGAAATGGACTCAACACCCCATATTAAACGCCTAAGAATGTACCTGACTAGTAAGTATCTTAAAACCTATGGATTGCTATGTCTCCGAAAGAGAATCAAGCGTGTGTACAGGGGCATAAACGCAGCAGTGATAGGATTGGAGAGGTTCGGTGAGCAAATGAAGACCCTTTGAAGTCATATTGCATGGTACCCATTCCACGGGTCTCAACTCTCCAGGTTTAAGGTATTCTTCCTTCAGCTAAAACATGCATGTGGAACCCAGAGTATGATCAACCCGTGTGAACGGGAGACGTGTTCAAATATGTCTCAGTTTTCCTCCCCTGGTACTCGGGTGCAACATTCCAGACGCTTTACTAACACTCTCCCCGACTTGGAGAGTCAGCGCCTTTAACCTCCTGTTTGGCCCAGTTTGCAATTTCTGCGGAAGATGAACAGGAATAGGGAGAACCAATGAGAGACTAGCTGGAGGTGTCTGGACGGGCAAATTTAACTCTCATTTCCCACCAGGAAGAGGAAATAACCAAAGGCTCAGCGTGCCGTGCCGGAACCAGATTAGGGCCTGAAGCCATCCTGCGGTGTTGCGGCCAGCTCAAAAGAAAGCGAGTTGAAGAAAGGAGCTCAGGGTCTCTGTAATTCACAAACCTGCAGAGTTATAAATGACAGCTATCGTCCAAAAATATACTGAAGTAAGGCTGCCAAGAGGACTTGAAAGCGGGGCAGAATTGCAGGATACCGATTTCAGGAGGTAGACTGGAATTGCATTGAAAGCATAGGAAAAGAGGCAGAACGTCCACAATGATGCACTTGGCCAAAAGGGCGTATGCGTTTTTTCCTGAATATATTCAGGAAAAAACGCATACGCCCTTTTTGGCCAACCAAGCAAGCTTGCAAAGGAAATCTGCACTACAATGAAGTCTCACTTCCCCCCGGTCAAAAGGGCCATCTAGAATAAAGTGTAAAATCCAGAAAGGCAGGACAGGCCATGGAGAACTGGGAGCCTTGTTATGCTGATGGGCGGGATGTAAATTGCCAACAGACACTCGGGAGAAGTGTATGGTGTTTCCTGAAACATCTAAAAAACAAAGCAACAGAGCCTAGGGCACTTCCACTTATGGTCCTATAGCTTAGGGAAATTAATATCAAAAAGACACAGCAACCCCAAAATTTGGGACGGCTCTTTTTAC
The DNA here is from genome assembly GCF_011762595.2 of Tursiops truncatus. Taxonomy (NCBI): domain Eukaryota; kingdom Metazoa; phylum Chordata; class Mammalia; order Artiodactyla; family Delphinidae; genus Tursiops; species Tursiops truncatus. The sequence goes on along the minus strand of NW_022983273.1, from coordinate 20,239 downwards.
AGGAATCTCTTCTACGGCACAAGTTAAATATCCCAGAGAGCAAATAATGGATAAAGAAGTTGCGGTACTTCTGTACAACAGAATACCACTCAGCAATGAAATCTATGTCACCAGGCCCGTACCAGCATAATGAGTGGATTGAGGCACGATGATTCTAAGTGAAATAAGTCACACAGAAAAAGAAACATCATAAGGTATCACTAATACACGGAATGTGAACTTGGCTACACATGAACTGAATTACAAAACAGAACAGGGTCTCAAGTTTAGAAAACCAACTTATGCCTGCTTAAGGGGGAAGGTGAGTTGGGGTGCTGCATAAAAGCAGAGTTTGAAATTAGCACAGATACCGTTCCATAAGCCAAATATGTAATAGACAAGAGCTACCCCTTGCTCAACGAAATGGATTCAACAATGAGGTATCACCTCACACCTGGTAGAATAGGCATCATTGAAAATCTACAAACAAAAAATGCTGGAAAGGGTGTGGAGAAAAGGAACCCTCTTCCACTATTGTTGGGAATATAAATTGATACAGTCATTATGGAGAACAATATGGAATTTCTTAAGAAACTAACAATAGAATTACCATATGATACAGCAATCCCAGTACTGGACATATACCCAGACAAAACCATAAATCAAAAAGAGTCATTCACCGCAATGTTCATTGCATCACTATTTACAATATCGAGGTAATGGAAGCAACCTAAATGCCCACAGACAGACGAATGCATAAAGCTGTGGTACATATATAAAATGGAATATTACTAAGCCATGAAAAGGAATGAAATTGGGTCATTTGTAGAGACGTCGATGGATCTAGAGACTGTCATACAGAGTGAAGTAAGTCAGAAAGAGAAAAACAAATCTTGTATATTCATGCATATATGTGGAACCTAGAAAAACTGTACAGATTAACCATTTTGCAAGGCATAAATAGAGCAACAGATGTAGACAACAAACGTATGGACAACAAGGGGGGAAAGCTGTTGGGGGGGTGGTGGTGGGAGGAGTTGAGAGACTGGGATTGGCATGTATACATTTATATGTATAAAATAGATAACCAATAAGAACCTGCTGTATAAAAATATAAAATAAAATTCAAAATTAAAAAGAAGTAAAATTTAAAAAATAAAACAGAAAAAACAATTATTCCCTGCACATACATGTATTTATATGAATAAATTATTTCCATGCTTATATCTGTAAATACAAAAAAGAGGAATAAAATCTACCTTGAACCAAAAACGAAAAAGAGAAAAAAAACACAGAACCCACCAGTTACACAGAGGAAAACCGTATCAGGGCACTTGCTCCAGTTGTAAACAATTCTGAAGTTGGTCAGTGGTGGGGAATCGTCTCCCATTCAGCCAGCAGCCCCCACGCAACAAGCGTCCTCATTGCAAAGCTGGGGCACCGTGCCGAGGCATCTGTGAGTAAACGTGAGCTGAGCCCCAGGCCAGTTGCTGCTGAACTATTCCCACCCGTCCCAGGTAAAACACCTGAATATATACAAGGACTTGAAAGCCTAGAGGAAGGGCCATAGAGCCACACGAGTGACAGCATGCCGGCCGACTTGGTGCCTGCAGGCCAGCCAGGATGGTCCTGGCCCTGGGTGCTCTTCTGGAAGATTTCCATTTCCCTGCCTGAGATACCCGTCCTGTCCCTGCCCCCACTGCTTTTTTCCTTCCTCACCTCTGCCCAGGGAGAAATTCCAGCAGCAGGTATGGGTGACACATCCTCTTCTTTAGCAGGTGGCAGCCTGGCAACTGCTGCAGAAAGTCCAGCAGAGCCCCACTCACACTGGGCCACCCACAAAGCCGTGGCCTCTCACTCCCTCCCACCAGCCCAGCCCCGAGACTGCTGACAGGGCAGAGAAAATGGCGTCAGGCACGGCTGCAGGGGCTCTTGCTGCCTGGAGTGGTATTTATATTGATCTCAACCCAGGCACACCTGGGGAGGGCTGGCCGGCACGGTAAGGCTGCCCAGGTCAGCCAATCATCACCCCTCAGGGGCTCACAGTTGCAGAAAATGGAACTTGCTGAACCGGCCAGGTCCAAGGAACAGGTGTGGGCTCCTGAGAGTCAGGATAGACAAGGGGCTGCAGCTTTGGCTTGTTTTCTAATCATTTTATCTGGCCCATGAGTGGGAGACAACTTCAAGAAAACCCTCTCCTAATGAGAGGAACCCAGGAGTCAGGGAGAGGAGGGGTGGGTGGTGGTTGGAGACAGAGGCCTGGTGCCCCGGGTGCAGTGGAAGTCTCTGGAAGACCAGGTGGAGGGAGGCCTCACGGAGTGATGCCCAGGGTCACAGACCTGTCGCAGCTGCTGTTTGTTAGTTCAAGTCCTGCTCTGAGGTGCTCTGTGTCAGCTCTGAGCGACAGGTGAGCTGGGGGTGCTCTGCAATGAGGGCTATGTGCACGGTTCCTGTGTGCCCAGCCCTGCCACGGTACCCGCAAGGGTAGCTCTGTATCCTGGGAGGGGCCTGACCACGAGAGCCCCGTGGGCTGGGGTGGGGGTGGGGTACCTGCCCAGGTGAGCTCCATATTCTGGGATTGGTCTGACCACGAGAGCCCCATGGGCTGCTGGGGACCTGGTAAAGGATGTCAGGACAGTCAGTGAAGCCACCGAGGATATACCTCCAGTTGCTCCTAATTCCTACACCCTGCTGGTCATTCTACCAACCACCAGGACATGGTATTCTGTATTAGTCTTCAATGATGCCTTCTTTTGTATTCCATTAGTCCCAGAGTCACAAGAAATTTTGGCTTGTGAGTGGCAGGACTCAACATACAACTAAAACAATACTTCCGGGCCGTCTGGCCCCAAGGGTGCAAAAATTCCCACACCATCTTTGGGGAAAGCTTAGCTAAAGACCTAAAAGTTCTACCTCTGGAAAAGGAAACCCTCCTTCAATATGCAGACGACATTCTGATCACCAGCCCTACTAAGGAGGCCTCTGAACTACCAAGCCAATAAAGGATAGAAGTTGTCCAAGAAAAAGCTCAAATATCACAGACTGCGGTGACCTGCCTGGGCTTCATTCTCACAGAAGGTCAGAGAAGCCCATCCCAGGAAAGGGAAGAAACCATTTTCAGCCTTACCCCTTTCTAAAACTAGAAGACAGCTTAGGGGTTCCTGGGGAGGCCAGGGTTTGCTGCTTCTGGATCCCTAACTACAGTCTACTAGCTGGGCCTCTATATGAAACACTGAAAGGAAAAGATGATGATCCTTTTGAATAGAATCCAGAAGTGGCCTTTCAAGAATGGAAAGAGCAGTCAATTCAGACCCTTGCCCTGGAACTCCCTAATTTAGCTAAACCCTTTGACCTTTACATTCCCGGTGAAAGGTGAATCGCCATTGGAGAATTAGTGCAAAAACTGGGACCACTTGAAATGGAACAATGCAAGAATGCCATCCAGGTAGGATAAACTACGGTCACTAAGGGGCTTGGCCCACTGCCACATCTGGCCAAGATACTGGCGGTATCTAAAAACCTGGAAATCAGCAGCCCAAAAGGCCACCTCCCTCCTAAGGGAAAAGGACCCCACGTGGTGATCCTAACCACCAACCATGCCCTGAAGTTGCAGGGTTCGCTCCGTGGGCACACCGACCTCGAGTGAGGAGGCCCTCCAACTCCAACATCCAGAGAGATAACCGGGGGCAACAGGGCACCATGACGACTCGTGTGAACATCACTTGACCTGGAGTTTCTCTCATAAAACAACAAGAGTGTGTCCCAAAAGAGTAGACTACTGCTTGCAGGACTTACTGCACCCAGAGGGGAGCTAATAATCTTGGCGGGGGAACAGTATACCACACTGTCACCATAGAAAAGCCTACAGACACCGTGATGATGGTGGCCAATAAGACCGGCTGGACTCCTGTTTACTTCAAAAGGCTGTTGACTCAGTAGCCATCATGGTCCTTGGTCACCACTGACCCTGGACTGTCTGGGAGTTGAGCGGGCAGGGCTCTGACACCTGGTGCTGTTTGTACGTTAATTCAGGGGCCTAACTGAAGAAAGCGCAGACTACTGGTCAGAGCATCTAGGCTGGCAGAGACGGTCAGCCTAAGGTGGCCGAACAAATGTGGGGCGGGGTGAAACCGGCCCCCACAGCGTCTCTGCACATCTCTTTCCTGGACCCTTAAAGGTCATTAGAATCTATAACACTTCCAATGCTGGTGCTCAGGTGGACGAGCAGGGAGGCAGGGGTCCTGGGGACAATCAACGTCACCGGGAGGCTGCTGGGGAGAAGCTCTGACCCTCGCCCCAGGGTATGAGGGCTCCCAACTCAGCACTCAGCAGTTACAGAAGAAGGGTCTGCACCCTCAGCACTCCAAGAATGAGGAACGGGACAAAAGGCAGAGGAGGGGTTTGTCCCCAGCAAAGCCCATTAAAAATCCCTGGGAGATAAAAATAGAATCTGGGCAATAAAGTCAAGTCTAACCTTTTTTATCCTTTGTGCTTTGTCTAATTTCACGTGCTCCTAGGGTCCCGCATGCAGAGGTTCCACACCCGGCACTTCAGACCAGATTTCCTAGTGCAGAATGGCTGGGTCGACACCTCAGCTCCTGGGGCCCAGTGCAGACTCCACGATATAGAGCCTGAGCTACAGCCAACCCGGCCCTCGAGAGCTCCGCCGCCTCCCTCCCTCCCACTGACTCTGACAGGATCTCTACACAGCAGCCCAGCCCACAGCCCACGGGGTAGTGCATGCTCTCACCTCTCCATTCTCTGATCAAAATATAAAGTTTCCTTTGCTTGTGAACCAAACTCAGTCTCGATCTGTTGGCCCCAATGACACTGGGCAGGGGGACACTTGTTGGGGTCCACTCTGGAGGATCAGTAACAGAAATTGAGACTATTGTAACCTCAATGAACAGATGTGTGAGCCAAACTGTAGTTAACATAGAACAGTGTATAAGGCTCGGGTAAAATAAGATGTTTTTAACACTTCCATTTGATATTTCCATCACTTTTTATAAGCAAGTTCAGTGAAAAGGTTTGTCTTATTTGTCAGGTCAATATTAGAGAAACGAAGTGATTTCTTTCCAAGGATGTACAGCTAATAATCTTGGTTAAACCTTCAATCTTGTTTTAAATGCTTTTCCATTGAAAATGATACCTCTCTTTCAGCTCCCCCATTTCTGAGAAGTATAAAATCTTATAATTTATTATTACCAAAGGGGAAAGGTGGGAGGAGGGATAAATTAACAGTTTGGAATGAACACATACACACTGCTATGTATAAAATAGATCATCAACAAGGAACTACTGTATAGCACAGGGAACTACACTCAACATTTTGCAATAACCTATAAGGGGAAATAATCTGAAAAAGAATAGATATTTTTATTGACATCATCTATCAATGACAGTTAAAGTGTAGCCTAAGGGAAGCTGGTGGTGAGTGCTTCTGACCCTGAAGACTTCAATCATCTAAAGTTTGGACTCTGCCTACTTCCCAAGGCCCTTAATGAACATATGTGTAGCCGTAGCTTAAAAACTTCCCCAGTTTGGGTTTCGGGGAGACACTGATTTTGAAAAAGCCCTGGTGTTCTCCTTACATGAATGGGACTCTTCCTACTGCTAAAACATGTCTGTCACACCCAGAGGATGGTATACCGTCTGATCGGGAAGAGTTTGGAAAAGGCATCTCATCTCCTCATCTCCTGGTGCTCGGGTTCACCCCTCCAGCGTCTTTACTAACAGTCTCCCCACTTGGAGATGTCAGCACTGTCAACATCCTGTTGCGTACAGTTTGGAATTTGTCCAGAGGATGAAGCGGAAGGATGAGGAACAATGAGAGACAAGTCCTAGGTGTTCAGACAGGCACATGTCACTCTAATTTCCAATCAGGAAGACGAATTGACCAAAGGCTAGGGTTGCCCATGGAAACAGTATAGGGCTTGAGGAAATCCCGCTGCTTTGTGGCCAGTTCCCATAAACACGAGTTGAACAATGGAACTCAGGGGCAGTAAAATTCACAAAACTGCAGAGTTGAAAATATCCATCACTGAAAAATGTCTTGAGGAAAGTCAGAGAAAAGGACTTGTAAGCAAGGGAGAATGGCAGGAAAGGGATTTGAGGAGGTAGAAAGGACTCGCCATTAAGCACAAGAAAAGGAGCTGAACATTGCCAACATTGCAGTTGGCCAAAAAGGGTGTATGCGTTCTTTTCTGTATATATTCAAGAAAAGGGCATACACTTTTTTAGCCAACCAAACAGGTGGGCACTGGAAGTCAATACTACAAAAGATATCACTTCGCATCAGTCAGAAGAGCCATCCTCATAAAGCGTAAACAACAGAAATGCAGGACAGGGCAACGAGAAGAGGGAGCCCTGTGAGACTTATAGTGGAAATGTATATTGCCAACGGCCATTCTGGAGAAGTGTATTGTGTTTACTAAAGCATCTAAAAAATGAGCTACAGAGCATAGGGCACTTGCACTCATGGGCGTATATCTTGGGAAAAACAAAAATCGAGAGGACACAGGCACCCCAATGTTTACCCCCTCTCTGTTTAAAAGATCCTCGACTAGGATATAACTTAAATGTCTCTGGAGGGAAAAAATGGATAGAGATGTGGTACTTAGGTAGAGTGGAATATTATTCAGCCTGGAAATCAATGAAATATGGCCAGTTGTAACAACTCCGGAGGAGTTACGTATGATCATTCTAAGTGACAGAATTCAAAAAGAAAAAGACACATATCATAAGATATCACTTAAAGGTGGAATCCAAAATGGCTACACATGAAATAAATTACAAAACAAAAACATAGTCAAATATGTAGAAAACACGCATAAGGCTGCTAAACGGGAAAGGTGGGGAGGGGTGAGGCATCATCCAGGAGGTTGAAATTAGCAAAGATACCATTCCAAATACCAAACTGATAATCAACAAGGCCTACACGGTAGCTAAAAGAACTGCACTCAGCACACTCAAGTCACCGGAAAAGAATATATACGACTGGTAAGAATCTGAAAAAGAATTTATTGATGTCTCTCTGTACGTGAATCAAGTGGATGTACAGCAGCAAGAAACAGAGCTTTGAAAATCAGCTGTAACCAATATAGTAATAAATTGAAAAAAATAAACGACAGAGAGACAGAGAAAACCTCTTACAACTTTTCCTCAGGGACGGTGATGCAACATGGATTGAACACATCTAGACCCACAGCAGGATGAGACATAAGGCTGGAAACTGTTTGCGCTAAGAGAAATGTGAGGTTGGGTGAGGAAATGCACACCCTTTAAAGTAATACTACCTGGTACCCATTCAATGGGTCCCAAATCTGCAGGTTCAAGGGATCTTCCTACAGCTAAAACATGCATGGAAAACCCAGAGGACTGTACACCATGTGATCGGGAGATGTGTCTAAAATGCACCTCATTTATCCTCTCCTGGTGCTCCTGTTCACCATTCCAGCCACGCTACTTAGAATCTCCCCACTTGGAGAATCAGCACATTTAAACTTCTGTTTCACACATTTTGCAAATTGTGAGGAGGATGAACGGGAAGAGGGGGAACCAATGAGAGAAGAGTTGTAGGGGTTTGGACGGGCACATATCACTCTAATTTCCCATTAAGAGTAAGAATTAAAGGAAGGCTCAGCCTGCCTCGCCGGAGCCAAAATAGGGCCTGAAGCAATCCTGCGGGTTTGAGGCCAGCTCACAAAAGAGCAACTTAAAAAATGGAGCTCAGGGTCACTGCAATTCACAAACCTGCAGAGTTATAAATGAAAACTAACGTCCAAAAATATGTTGAGGTAAGGCAAAGAAGAGGATCTGAATGCAAGACAGAATTGCAAGAAACAGATTTCAAGAGATAGATTGGACTCGTCTTTAACGCACATGAAAAGCGGCAGAATTTCGACAATGATGCAGTTGGCCCAAAAGGGCGTATGCGTTTTTTCCTGATTATATCCAGGAAAAAACGCATACGCACTTTATGGGCAACGAAGCAAGCAAGCAATGCAAATGTGCACAACAAAGAAGTCTCACTTCCCACCGGTCAAAAGGGCCATCCTAAAAAATTGTAAAAACCAGAAATGCAGGACAGGCCATGGAGAACAGGGAGCCTTTATACGCTGATGGGCAGTGTGTGAACTGCCGAGAGCCACTCTGGAGAAGTGTATGGTGGTTCCTAAATCATCTAAAAAACAGAGCTACAGAGCATAGGACACTTCCAATCATGGGAGTATATCTAGGGAAGTCTAAAAATCAACAAGACACAAGCACACCACAGTTTAGGGCTACTCTGTTTACAAGAACCTCAACTTCAGTACACCTTAAATATCCCAGGAAAGAGAACAATGGATAAAGAAGATGTGGTACTTATGTACAATGGAATATCTCTTCACCATGAAATCAATGTAATAAGGCTAGTAGAAGGATAAAGAGTGGATTTAGGTCCGATAATACTACTTGAAATAAGTCAAACAGAAAAAGAAACATATCATAAGATATCACTTATAGAGGGAGGGTAAATATGGCTGCACAAGAAATGAATTACAGAACAGAACAGTGTCTCACATTTAGAAAACACACTTATGTCAGCTTAAGGGGAAAGGAGAGGTGGGGTGATGCATAAAACCAGAGTTTGAAATTAGCACAGATACCGTTCAATAAACCAAATAGGTATTAGACAAGATCTACACCTTGCTCAATGAACAGGCCTCAACACACCCTATACACCGCAGAGAAATATATCTGAGGAATAAGAATCTTAAAACCCATGTATTGATATATCTCCATAAGGGAATCAAGTGTGTGCAGAGCGGCACAAACACAGCAGTGAAAAGGAGCTAAACCCCATTATAGAAATAAATTTTAAAAACAAAACGCTGAAACAATGAAAGAGAGAAAAATTCTTACAAAATTCGCTCAGGGGCTGTGATGCAACCTGGATTGACCACATATAAACCCACAGCTGGATAAGACATAAGGCTGGACACTTGGGGCTGACAGGATTGGTGAGCTTTGGTGAGCAACTGCCGAAAGTTTAATGCAATACTTCATGCTACTCAGTCCAAGGGTCCCAACACTCCAGGTTGAAGGGAATCTTCCTACAGCTAAACCATGCTTGGGAAACCCAGCGACTGGTATACCATATGATCGGGAAAGGTTTCTAAAACGCACCTCATTTTTCCTCTCCTGGGGCTCCGGATCGACATTCCAGCCGCTTTACTAACAACATCCCCACATGGAGTCAATGCCTTTAAGTTCTGGTATCGCACAGTCTGCAGTTAGTGCAGAGGATGAATGGGAATAGGGGGAACCAGTGAGAAACTAGCTGTAGCGGTTTCAATGGGCACATGTCACTCTAATATCACATCAGTAAGAAGAATTAACCAAAGGCACAGCAAGGTGCCCCAGAAGAAAAATAGGGCTTCAAGGAATCCTGTGGTTATGGGGCAAGACCACAAAAATAAGAGCTAAAAAATGGAGCTAAGGGCCACTGCAATTCAAAAACCTGCAGAGTTATAAAGGCCAACTATTTTTAAAAAATATATTGAGGTAAGGCTATGAAGAGGCATTGAAAGCAAGGCAGAATTGCAGGAAACCGATTTCAGGAGGTAGACTGGAATTGCATTGAAAGCATATGAAGAGAGTCAGAAACTCGACAATGATGCACTTGGCCAAAAAGGGCGTATGCGTTTTTTCCTGAATATATTCAGGAAAAAACGCATACGCCCTTTTTGGCCAACCAAGCAAGCTTGCAAAGGAAATCTGCACTACAATGAAGTCTCACTTCCACCCGGTCAAAAGGGCCATCTGAAAAAAGTGTAAAATCCATAAAGGCACGACAGGCCATGGAGAACTGGGAGCCTTCTTATGCTGATGGGCGGGATGTAAATTGCCAACAGACACTCTGGAGAAGTGTATGGTGTTTCCTGAAACATCTAAAAAACAAAGCAACAGAGCCTAGGGCACTTCCACTTATGGTCCTATAGCTTAGGGAAATTAAAATCAAAAAGACACAGCCACCCCAAAGTTTGGGACGGCTCTGTTTACAAGAACCTCGTTTACGGTACAAGTTCAATATCGCAGAAAGTGAAAAATGGATAAAGAACTTGTGGTACTTACGTACAATGCAATATCACTCAGCAATGAAATCTATGTCATCAGGCCCGTAGCAGCATAATGAGTGGATTCAGGTATGATGATTCGAACTGAAATAAGTCACACAGAAAAGAAACATCATAAGGTATCACTAATACACAGAATGTGAACTTGGCTACACATGAACTGAATTACAAAACAGAACAGTGTCTCAAGTTTAGAAAACCAACTTACGCTTGCTTAAGGGGGAAGGTGAGTTGGGGTGCTGCATAAAACCAGAGATTGAAATGAGCACAGATAAAGTTCCTTAAGCCAAATATGGAATAGACAAGAGCTACTCCTTGCTCAACGAAATGGACTCAACACCCCATATTAAACGCCTAAGAATGTACCTGACTAGTAAGTATCTTAAAACCTATGGATTGCTATGTCTCCGAAAGAGAATCAAGCGTGTGTACAGGGGCATAAACGCAGCAGTGATAGGATTGGAGAGGTTCGGTGAGCAAATGAAGACCCTTTGAAGTCATATTGCATGGTACCCATTCCACGGGTCTCAACTCTCCAGGTTTAAGGTATTCTTCCTTCAGCTAAAACATGCATGTGGAACCCAGAGTATGATCAACCGTGTGAATGGGAGACGTGTTCAAATATGTCTCAGTTTTCCTCCCCTGGTACTCGGGTGCAACATTCCAGACGCTTTACTAACACTCTCCCCACTTGGAGAGTCAGCGCCTTTAACCTCCTGTTTGGCCCAGTTTGCAATTTCTGCGGAAGATGAACAGGAATAGCGAGAACCAATGAGAGACTAGCTGGAGGTGTCTGGACAGGCAAATTTAACTCTCATTTCCCACCAGGAAGAGGAAATAACCAAAGGCTCTGCGTGCCGTGCCGGAACCAGATTAGGGCCTGAAGCCATCCTGCGGTGTTGCGGCCAGCTCAAAAGAAAGCGAGTTGAAGAAAGGAGCTCAGGGTCACTGTAATTCACAAACCTGCAGAGTTATAAATGACAGCTATCGACCAAAAATATACTGAAGTAAGGCTGCCAAGAGGACTTTAAAGCGGGGCAGAATTGCAGGAAACCGATTTCAGGAGGTAGACTGGAATTGCATTTCAAGCATAGGAAAAGAGGCAGAACGTCCACAATGATGCACTTGGCCAAAAATGGCGTATGTGTTTTTTCCTGAATATAGTCAGGAAAAAACGCATACGCCCTTTTTGGCCAACCAAGCAAGCTTGCAAAGGAAATCTGCACTACAATGAAGTCTCACTTTCCCCTGGTCAAAAGGGCCATCTGAAAAAAGTGTAAAATCCATAAAGGCACGACAGGCCATGGAGAAGTGGGAGCCTTCTTATGTTGATGGGCGGGATGTACATTGCCAACAGCCACTCTGGAGAAGTGTATGGTGTTTCCTGAAACATCTAAAAAACAAAGCAACAGAGCCTAGGGCACTTCCACTTATGGTCCTATAGTTTAGGGAAATTAACATCAAAAAGACACAGCCACCCCAAAGTTTGGGATGGCTCTGTTTACAAGAACGTCATATACGGTACAAGTTCAATATCGCAGAAAGTGAAAAATGGATAAAGAAGTTGTGGTACTTACGTACAATGCAATATCACTCAGCAATGAAATCTATGTCATCAGGGCCGTAGCAGCATAATGAGTGGATTAAGTACGATGAATCTAACTGAAATAAGTCACACAGAAAAAGAAACATCATAAGATATCACTAATACACGGAATGTAAACTTGGCTACACAGGAACTGAATTCCAAAACAGAACAGGGTCTCAAATTTAGAAAACCAACTTATGCTTGCTTAAGGGGAAAGGTGAGTTGGGGTGCTGCATAAAACCAGAGATTGAAATGAGCACAGATAAAGTTCTATAAGCCAAATATGGAATAGACAAGAGCTACTCCTTGCTCAACGAAATGGACTCAACACCCCATATTCAACGCCTAGGAATATACCTGACTAGTAAGAATCATAAAAGCTATGGATTTATATATCTCTGTAAGAGAATCAAGAGTGTGTACAGCGGCATTAAAGCAGTGAAAATCAGGTAAATCCCATATTAAAAATAAATTTCTTAAACAAAACACAATGACAGTGATATAGAGAGCAATACTTAAATAATTCATTCAAGGCTTCTGATGCAACCTGCATTTACCATATCTACACCCAGAGCTGGGTGACACATAAGGCTGGACACTTGGGGCTCATAAGATTGGTGAGGTTCGGTGAGCAAATGCAGACCCTTTGAAGTCATATTGCATGGTACCCATTCCATGGGTCTCAAATCTCCAGGTTTAAGGGATTCTTCCTTCAGCTAAAACATGGATGTGGAACCCAGAGTATGATCCACCGTATGATCGAGAAATGTGTTCAAATGTGTCTCACTTTTCGTTCCCTGGTACTCGGGTGCAACATTCCAGACGCTTTACTAACACTCTCCTCACTTGGAGAGTGAGTGCCTTTAACCTCCTGTTTGGCCCAGTTTGCAATTTCTGCAGAAGATGAACAGGAACAGGGAGAACCAATGAGAGACTAGCTGGAGGTGTCTGGACGGGCAAATTTAACTCTCATTTCCCACAGGGAAGAGGAATAAACCAAAGGCTCAGCATGCCGTGCCGGAACCAGATTAGGGCCTGAAGCAATCCTGCGGTGTTGTGGCCAGCTCACAAGAAAGCGAGTTGAAGAAAGGAGCTCAGGGGCACTGTAATTCACAAAACTGCAGATTTATAAAAGACAGCTATAGTCCGAATATATACTGAAGTAGGGCTGCCAAGTGGACTTGAATGCGGGGCAGAATTGCAGGAAACCGATTTCAGGAGGAATCGGAATTGGATTGCATTTAAAACACAGGAAAAGAGGCAGAACGTCGACAATGATGCACTTGGCCAAAAAGGGTGTATGCGTTTTTTCCTGAATATATTCAGGAAAAAACACATACGCCCTTTTTGGCCAACCAAGCAAGCTTGCAAAGGAAATCTGCACTACAATGAAGTCTCACTTCCCCCCGGTCAAAAGGGCCATCAGAAAAAAGTGTAAAATCCAGAAAGGCAGGACAGGCCATGGAGAACTGGGAGCCTTGTTATGCTGATGGGCGGGATGTAAATTGCCAACAGACACTCGGGAGAAGTGTATGGTGTTTCCTGAAACATCTAAAAAACAAAGCAACAGAGCCTAGGGCACTTCCACTTATGGTCCTATAGCTTAGGGAAATTAAAATCAAAAAGACACAGCCACCCCAAAGTTTAGGACGGCTCTTTTTACAGGAATCTCTTCTGCGGCACAAGTTAAATATCCCAGAGAGCAAATAATGGATAAAGAAGTTGCGGTACTTATGTACAACAGAATACCACTCAGCAATGAAATCTATGTCACCAGGCCCGTACCAGCATAATGAGTGGATTGAGGCACGATGATTCTAAGTGAAATAAGTCACACAGAAAAAGAAACATCATAAGGTGTCACTAATACACGGAATGTGAACTTGGCTACACATGAACTGAATTACAAAACAGAACAGGGTCTCAAATTTAGAAAACCAACTTATGCCTGCTTAAGGGGGAAGGTGAGTTGGGGTGCTGCATAAAAGCAGAGTTTGAAATTAGCACAAATACCGTTCCATAAGCCAAATATGTAATAGACAAGAGCTACCCCTTGCTCAACGAAATGGATTCAACAATGAGGTATCACCTCACACCTGGTAGAATAGGCATCATTGAAAATCTACAAACAAAAAATGCTGGAAAGGGTGTGGAGAAAAGGAACCCTCTTCCACTATTGTTGGGAATATAAATTGATACAGTCATTATGGAGAACAATATGGAATTTCTTAAGAAACTAACAACAGAATTACCATATGATACAGCAATCCCAGTACTGGACATATACCCAGACAAAACCATAAATCAAAAAGAGTCATTCACCGCAATGTTCATTGCATCACTATTTACAATATCGAGGTAATGGAAGCAACCTAAATGCCCACAGACAGACGAATGCATAAAGCTGTGGTACATATATAAAATGGAATATTACTCAGCCATGAAAAGGAATGAAATTGGGTCATTTGTAGAGACGTCGATGGATCTAGAGACTGTCATACAGAGTGAAGTAAGTCAGAAAGAGAAAAACAAATCTTGTATATTCATGCATATATGTGGAACCTAGAAAAACTGTACAGATTAACCATTTTGCAAGGCATAAATAGAGCAACAGATGTAGACAACAAACGTATGGACAACAAGGGGGGAAAGCTGTTGGGGGGTGGTGGTGGGAGGAGTTGAGAGACTGGGATTGGCATGTATACATTTATATGTATAAAATAGATAACCAATAAGAACCTGCTGTATAAAAATATAAAATAAAATTCAAAATTAAAAAGAAATAAAATTTAAAAAATAAAACAGAAAAAACAATTATTCCCTGCACATACATGTATTTATATGAATAAATTATTTCCATGCTTATATCTGTAAATACAAAAAAGAGGAATAAAATCTACCTTGAACCAAAAACGAAAAGAGAAAAAAAACACAGAACCCACCAGTTACACAGAGGAAAACCGTATCAGGGCACTTGCTCCAGTTGTAAACAATTCTGAAGTTGGTCAGTGGTGGGGAATCGTCTCCCATTCAGCCAGCAGCCCCCACGCAACAAGCGTCCTCATTGCAAAGCTGGGGCACCGTGCCGAGGCATCTGTGAGTAAACGTGAGCTGAGCCCCAGGCCAGTTGCTGCTGAACTATTCCCACCCGTCCCAGGTAAAACACCTGAATATATACAAGGACTTGAAAGCCTAGAGGAAGGGCCATAGAGCCACACGAGTGACAGCATGCCGGCCGACTTGGTGCCTGCAGGCCAGCCAGGATGGTCTGGCCCTGGGTGCTCTTCTGGAAGATTTCCATTTCCCTGCCTGAGATACCCGTCCTGTCCCTGCCCCCACTGCTTTTTTCCTTCCTCACCTCTGCCCAGGGAGAAATTCCAGCAGCAGGTATGGGTGACACATCCTCTTCTTTAGCAGGTGGCAGCCTGGCAACTGCTGCAGAAAGTCCAGCAGAGCCCCACTCACACTGGGCCACCCACAAAGCCGTGGCCTCTCACTCCCTCCCACCAGCCCAGCCCCGAGACTGCTGACAGGGCAGAGAAAATGGCGTCAGGCACGGCTGCAGGGGCTCTTGCTGCCTGGAGTGGTATTTATATTGATCTCAACCCAGGCCACACCTGGGGAGGGCTGGCCGGCACGGTAAGGCTGCCCAGGTCAGCCAATCATCACCCCTCAGGGGCTCACAGTTGCAGAAAATGGAACTTGCTGAACCGGCCAGGTCCAAGGAACAGGTGTGGGCTCCTGAGAGTCAGGATAGACAAGGGGCTGCAGCTTTGGCTTGTTTTCTAATCATTTTATCTGGCCCATGAGTGGGAGACAACTTCAAGAAAACCCTCTCCTAATGAGAGGAACCCAGGAGTCAGGGAGAGGAGGGGTGGGTGGTGGTTGGAGACAGAGGCCTGGTGCCCCGGGTGCAGTGGAAGTCTCTGGAAGACCAGGTGGAGGGAGGCCTCACGGAGTGATGCCCAGGGTCACAGACCTGTCGCAGCTGCTGTTTGTTAGTTCAAGTCCTGCTCTGAGGTGCTCTGTGTCAGCTCTGAGCGACAGGTGAGCTGGGGGTGCTCTGCAATGAGGGCTATGTGCACGGTTCCTGTGTGCCCAGCCCTGCCACGGTACCTGCAAGGGTTAGCTCTGTATCCTGGGAGGGCCTGACCACGAGAGCCCCGTGGGCTGGGGTGGGGTGGGGTACCTGCCCAGGTGAGCTCCATATTCTGGGATTGGTCTGACCACGAGAGCCCCATGGGCCACTGGGGACCTGGTAAAGGATGTCAGGACAGTCAGTGAAGCCACCGAGGATATACCTCCAGTTGCTCCTAATTCCTACAACCCTGCTGGTCATTTCTACCAACCACAGGACATGGTATTCTGTATTTAGTCTTCAATGATGCTTCTTTTGTATTCCATTAGTCCCAGAGTCACAAGAAATTTTGGCTTGGAGTGGCAGGACTCAACATACAACTAAAACAATACTCCGGGCCGTCTGCCCCAAGGGTGCAAAAATTCCCACATACATCTTTGGGGAAAGCTTAGCTAAAGACCTAAAAGTTCTACCTTGGAAAAGGAAACCCTCCTTCAATATGCAGACGACATTCTGATCACCAGCCCTACTAAGGAGGCTCTGAACTACCAGAGCCAATAAAGGATAGAAGTTTGTCAAGAAAAAGCTCAAATATCACAGACTGCGGTGACCTGCCTGGGCTTCATTCTCACAGAAGGTCAGAGAAGCCCATCCCAGGAAAGGGAAGAAACCATTTTCAGCCTTACCCCTTTCTAAAACTAGAAGACAGCTTAGGGGTTCCTGGGGGGCCAGGGTTTGCTGCTTCTGGATCCCTAACTACAGTCTACTAGCTGGGACTCTATATGAAACACTGAAGGAAAAGATGATGATCCTTTTGAATAGAATCCAGAAGTGGCCTTTCAAGAATGGAAGAGCAGTCAATTCAGACCCTTGCCCTGGAACTCCCTATTTAGCTAAACCCTTTTGACCTTTACATTCCCGGTGAAAGGTGAATCGCCATTGGAGAATTAGTGCAAAAACTGGGACCACTTGAAATGGAACAATGCAAGAATGCCATCCAGGTAGGATAAACTACGGTCACTAAGGGGCTTGGCCCACTGCCACATCTGGCCAAGATACTGGCGGTATCTAAAAACCTGGAAATCAGCAGCCCAAAAGGCCACCTCCCTCCTAAGGGAAAAGGACCCCACGTGGTGATCCTAACCACCAACCATGCCCTGAAGTTGCAGGGTTCGCTCCGTGGGCCCACCGACCTCGAGTGAGGAGGCCCTCCAACTCCAACATCCAGAGAGATACCCGGGGGCAACAGGGCACCATGACGACTCGTGTGAACATCACTTGACCTGGAGTTTCTCTCATAAAACAACAAGAGTGTGTCCCAAAAGAGTAGACTACTGCTTGCAGGACTTACTGCACCCAGAGGGGAGCTAATAATCTTGGCGGGGGAACAGTATACCACACTGTCACCATAGAAAAGCCTACAGACACCGTGATGATGGTGGCCAATAAGACCGGCTGGACTCCTGTTTACTTCAAAAGGCTGTTGACTCAGTAGCCATCATGGTCCTTGGTCACCACTGACCCTGGACTGTCTGGGAGTTGAGCGGGCAGGGCTCTGACACCTGGTGCTGTTTGTACGTTAATTCAGGGGCCTAACTGAAGAAAGCGCAGACTACTGGTCAGAGCATCTAGGCTGGCAGAGACGGTCAGCCTAAGGTGGCCGAACAAATGTGGGGCGGGGTGAAACCGGCCCCCACAGCGTCTCTGCACATCTCTTTCCTGGACCCTTAAAGGTCATTAGAATCTATAACACTTCCAATGCTGGTGCTCAGGTGGACGAGCAGGGAGGCAGGGGTCCTGGGGACAATCAACGTCACCGGGGAGGCTGCTGGGGAGAAGCTCTGACCCTCGCCCCAGGGTATGAGGGCTCCCAACTCAGCACTCAGCAGTTACAGAAGAAGGGTCTGCACCCTCAGCACTCCAAGAATGAGGAACGGGACAAAAGGCAGAGGAGGGGTTTGTCCCCAGCAAAGCCCATTAAAAATCCCTGGGAGATAAAAATAGAATCTGGGCAATAAAGTCAAGTCTAACCTTTTTATCCCTTTGTGCTTTGTCTAATTTCACGTGCTCCTAGGGTTCCCGCATGCAGAGGTTCCACACCCGGCACTTCAGACCAGATTTCCTAGTGCAGAATGGCTGGGTCGACACCTCAGCTCCTGGGGCCCAGTGCAGACTCACGATATAGAGCCTGAGCTACAGCCAACCCGGCCCTCGAGAGCTCCGCCGCCTCCCCTCCCTCCCACTGACTCTGACAGGATCTCTACACAGCAGCCCAGCCACAGCCCACGGGGGTAGTGCATGCTCTCACCTCTCCATTCTCTGATCAAATATAAAGTTTCCTTTGCTTGTGAACCAAACTCAGTCTCGATCTGTTGGGCCCCAATGACACTGGGCAGGGGGACACTTGTTGGGGTCCACTCTGGAGGATCAGTAACCGAAATTGAGACTATTGTAACCTCAATGAACAGATGTGTGAGCCAAACTGTAGTTAACATAGAACAGTGTATAAGGCTCGGGTAAAATAAGATGTTTTTAACACTTCCATTTGATATTTCCATCACTTTTTATAAGCAAGTTCAGTGAAAAGGTTTGTCTTATTTGTCAGGTCAATATTAGAGAAACGAAGTGATTTCTTTCCAAGATTTACATCTAATAATCTTGGTTAAACCTTCAATCTTGTTTTAAATGCTTTTCCATTGAAAATGATACCTCTCTTTCAGCTCCCCATTTCTGAGAAGTATAAAATCTTATAATTTATTATTACCAAAGGGGGAAGGGGGAGGAGGGAGGGATAAATTAACAGTTTGGATGAACACATACACACTGCTATGTATAAAATAGATCATCAACAAGGAACTACTGTATAGCACAGGGAACTACACTCAACATTTTGCAATAACTATAAGGGAAATAATCTGAAAAAGAATAGATATTTTTATTGACATCATCTATCATGACAGTTAAAGTGTAGCCTAAGGGAAGCTGGTGGTGAGTGCTTCTGACCTGAAGACTTCAATCATCTAAGTTTGGACTCTGCCTACTTCAAGGCCCTTAATGAACATATGTGTAGCCGTAGCTTAAAAAACTTCCCAGTTTGGGTTTCGGGGGAGACACTGATTTTGAAAAAGCCCTGGTGTTCTCCTTACATGAATGGGACTCTTCCTACTGCTAAAACATGTCTGTCACACCCAGAGGATGGTATACCGTCTGATCGGGAAGAGTTTGAAAATGCATCTCCATCTCCTCATCTCCTGGTGCTCGGGTTCACACCTCCAGCGTCTTTACTAACAGTCCTCCCCACTTGGAGATGTCAGCACTGTCAACATCCTGTTGCATACAGTTTGGAATTTGTCCAGAGGATGAAGCGGAAGGATGAGGAACAATGAGAGACAAGTCCTAGGTGTTCAGACAGGCACATGTCACTCTAATTTCCAATCAGGAAGACGAATTGACCAAAGGCTAGGGTTGCCCATGGAAACAGTATAGGGCTTGAGGAAATCCCGCTGCTTTGTGGCAGTTCCCATAAACACGAGATTGAACAATGGAACTCAGGGGCAGTAAAATTCACAAAACTGCAGAGTTGAAAATATCCATCACTGAAAAATGTCTTGAGGAAAGTCAGAGAAAAGGACTTGTAAGCAAGGGAGAATGGCAGGAAAGGGATTTGAGGAGGTAGAAGGACTCGCCATTAAGCACAAGAAAAGGAGCTGAACATTGCCAACATTGCAGTTGGCCAAAAGGGTGTATGCGTTCTTTCTGTATATATTCAAGAAAAGGGCATACACTTTTTAGCCAACCAAACAGGTGGGCACTGGAAGTCAATACTACAAAGATATCACTTCGCATCAGTCAGAAGAGCCATCCTCATAAAGCGTAAAACAACAGAAATGCAGGACAGGGCAACGAGAAGAGGGAGCCCTGTGAGACTTATAGTGGAAATGTATATTGCCAACGGCCATTCTGGAGAAGTGTATTGTTGTTTACTAAAGCATCTAAAAAATGAGCTCCAGAGCATAGGGCACGGGCAATTCATGGGCGTATATTTGGGAAAAACAAAAATCGAGAGGACACAGGCACCCCAATGTTTACCCCCTCTCTGTTTAAAAGATCCTCGAATAGGATATAACTTAAAGGTCTCGGGAGGGGAAAAAATGGAATAGAGATGTGGTACTTAGGTAGAGTGGAATATTATTCAGCATGGAAATCAATGAAATATGGCCAGTGTAACACTCGGAGGAGTACCGTATGATAATTCTAAGTGACAGAAATTCAAAAGAACGACACATATCATAGCGATATCACTAAAAGTTGGACTCCAGCTTGGCTCATTACACATGAAATAAAGTACAAACACAGAGAAACAGAGTCAAATATGGTAGACAAACACGCATTAAGGCGCTAAAACGGTGAAAGGTGGGAGGGGTGAGGCAATATCAGGACGGTTGAAATTAGCAAAGATACCATTCCAAATGA
>NW_022983272.1:0-68066 GCF_011762595.2 Tursiops truncatus | reverse complement strand
ACGTCCACATGGCGTCCAAGTCTTACGCTTACCCGAGGCTGAGCTGAACTCAGAGAAACCCTCGGCTTCGCATTCCACCTAGGACCTCCTGCCTGAAGTCACCGTGCCTCGCAGAGTGAGTCGGCTTGCGTTCTTACTGCCATGTAAGTCCTTCCTCCCGTGGCACTGCAGGCTTTGAATAGCCACAGGCCCAGAGGAGCAGCTACGGCGTTCCTTGGTTGAGGCAGTTCGCTTGATGCAGAACACCCTACTTCGAGAAGTTGATTCAGGGAAGGAAACACAGGGTGACTGTGTCTTTTGGCTTGTTAGAAACCACGGGGATGTCGCTGAGTGCGCCCACAGGAAACGGGGGCCTGCTGCAACTAGCCTGGCTTTCCCGTTTGGAAGCTGCGTTCATGCTGCCTTGAAGCTACCTGACACTCCCTGCTCTCGACAGGCCTGTTAGCCCTGTCAGAGTGCTTCGGGGAACGTATGAGTCTGCTCTGTCTGAACCAGGTGCTCTCCATGGCCGCGGCTCTGGTCCGCCTGACAAGCTCTAGAGCTAGAGGAACCTCAACGTGACAGTTGCCTCCAGCGTAGGCCCCTAGTAGCCGTGCAGAAAGGGAGGCAGGCAGCTGTCTCCATGAGTTCTCAGTCGCTTAGAGGCTTTATTTAAAGGAGTAGTACACTTTGGAGGACTCCTAGGCCTCTCGGGTATGCATCAACTTTCCCTCCAAGTTCAGCGAGTACCTCCAGACCCCTGTGGGCGGCTGAGCAACTTCGGGGCCCATTGGTTGACCCCACTCCCCACCCCCGGAGGCCCTCTGTGCGTGCCGGCCGATGGGCTACACACTGGACGTTCCTCGAGGAGAGCTACATTTCCAGAGCCCTCGAACAGCCTCAGGACAAGCATTTCGGGTGAGTCCGACTTGGTCATGGCCCTTGTGTGAGCTGCCATGGGAGAAAACACTGTGCTTTGAATACTTCGAGGACCTCGTACCTGAAGTCACTCTGCCCGAGGAGAAAGTCAGCATCTTACCATGCCGTGTCGCTAACGGCACGCCCAGCACGAACACAGGCCTGGAAGTAAGGCCCCGAGTTTCGGTGCAGAAGCGGAGGCGTGCAGCAGTTTCCATGAGGCGGCGGCCTCGGCTCTGGGCACCTTCAACGGCAGCAGGGTTTTCTGGACACCTAGGAGACTGGCGCGGGCCCCTGTTCCCGGCAGGAACACTGAGTACCGCCAGGCCCACCTGGGTCTGCTAAGCAACATCCAGGCCCGTAGCCCTTTAGAGCCCCTCTGTGTATGCCGAGCGTAGGGAAACGCGCTGCACTCTCTTGGGAGCCGCGGAAGGTCCTCAGCACTCGCACACGTTCACGGACACCGTTCTGGCACGTCCCACATGGCGTCCAAGTCTTACGCATTACCCGAGGCTGAGCTGAACTCAGAGAAACCCTCGGCTTCGCATTCCACCTAGGACCTCCTGCCTGTAGTCACCGTGCCTCCCAGAGAGAGTCGGCTTGCGTTCTTACTGCCATGTAAGTCCCCTTCCTCCGTGGCACTGCAGGCTTTGAATAGCCACAGGCCCAGAGGAGCAGCTACGGCGTTCCTTGTTGAGGCAGTTCGCTTGATGCAGAACACCCTACTTCGAGAAGTTGATTCAGGGAAGGAAACTCAGGGTGACCTGTGTCTCTTTGGGCTTGTTAGAAACCACGGGGATGTCTGCTGAGTGCGCCCACGGAAACGGGGGCCTGCTGCAAGTAGCTTGCTTTCCCGTTTGGAAGGCTGCGTTCATGCTGCCTTGAAGCTACCTGACATTCCCTGCTCTCGACAGGCCTGTTAGCCCTGTCAGAGTGCTTCGGGAACGTTATGAGTCTGCTCTGTCTAAACCAGGTGCTTCCATGGCCGCGGCTCTGGTCCGCCTGACAAGCTCTAGAGCTAGAGGGAACCTCAACGTGACAAGTTGCCTCCAGCGTAGGCCCTAGTAGCCGTGCAGAAGGGAGGGCAGGCAGCTGTCTCCATGAGTTCTCAGTCGCTTAGAGGCTTTATTTAAAGGAAGTAGTACACTTTGGAGGACTCCTAGGCCTCTCGGGTATGCATCACTTTCCCTCCAAGTTCAGCGAGTACCTCCAGACCCCTGTGGGGCGGCTGAGCAACTTCGAGGCCCATTGGTTGACCCCACTCCCCACCCCCGGAGGCCCTCTGTGCGTGCCGCGCGATGGGCTACACACTGGACGTCCCTCGAGGAGCGCTACATTTCCAGAGCCCTCGAACAGCCTCAGGACAGCATTTCGGGTGAGTCCGACTTTGTCATGGCCCTTGTGTGAGCTGCCATGGGAAAACACTGTGCTTTGAATACTTCGAGGACCTCGTACCTGAAGTCACTCTGCCCGAGGAGAAAGTCAGCATGTTTACCATGCCGTGTCGCTAACGGCACGCCCAGCGAACACAGGCCTGGAAGTAAGGCCCCGAGTGGCGGTGCAGAAGCGGAGGCGTGCAGCAGTTTCCATGAGGCGGCGGCCTCGGCTCTGGGCACCTTCAACGGCAGCAGGGTTTTCTGGACACCTAGGAGGCTGGCGCGGGCCCCCTGTTCCCGGCAGGAACACTGAGTACCGCCAGGCCCACCTGGGTCTGCTAAGCAACATCCAGGCCCGTAGCCCTTTAGAGCCCCTCTGTGTATGCCGAGCGTAGGGAAACGCGCTGCACTCTCCTTGGGAGCAGCTTAAGGTCCTCAGCACGCGCACACGTTCACGGACACCGTTCTGGCACGTCCCACATGGCGCGTCGAAGTCTTACGCATTACCCGAGGCTGAGCTGAACTCAGAGAAACCCTCGGCTTCGCATTCCACCTAGGACCTCCTGCCTGAAGTCACCGTGCCTCCAGAGAGAGTCGGCTTGCGTTCTTACTGCCATGTAAGTCCCCTTCCTCCGTGGCACTGCAGGCTTTGAATAGCCACAGGCCCAGGAGCAGCTACGGCGTTCCTTGGTTGAGGCAGTTCGCTTGATGCAGAACACCCTACTTCGAGAAGTTGATTCAGGGAAGGAAACTCAGGGTGACCTGTGTCTCTTTGGGCTTGTTAGAAACCACGGGGATGTCTGCTGAGTGCGCCCACGGAAACGGGGGCCTGCTGCAAGTAGCCTTGCTTCCCGTTTGGAAGGCTGCGTTCATGCTGCCTTGAAGCTACCTGACATTCCCTGCTCTCGACAGGCCTGTTAGCCCTGTCAGAGTGCTTCGGGGAACGTTATGAGTCTGCTCTGTCTAAACCAGGTGCTTCCATGGCCGCGGCTCTGGTCCGCCTGACAAGCTCTAGAGCTAGAGGGAACCTCAACGTGACAAGTTGCCTCCAGCGTAGGCCCCTAGTAGCCGTGCAGAAAGGGAGGCAGGCAGCTGTCTCCATGAGTTCTCAGTCGCTTAGAGGCTTTATTTTAAAGGAAGTAGTACACTTTGGAGGACTCCTAGGCCTCTCGGGTATGCATCACTTTCCCTCCAAGTTCAGCGAGTACCTCCAGACCCCTGTGGGGCGGCTGAGCAACTTCGAGGCCCATTGGTTGACCCCACTCCCCCACCCCGGAGGCCCTCTGTGCGTGCCGCGCGATGGGCTACACACTGGACGTCCCTCGAGGAGCGCTACATTTCCAGAGCCCTCGAACAGCCTCAGGACAGCATTTCGGGTGAGTCCGACTTTGTCATGGCCCTTGTGTGAGCTGCCATGGGAAAACACTGTGCTTTGAATACTTCGAGGACCTCGTACCTGAAGTCACTCTGCCCGAGGAGAAAGTCAGCATCTTACCATGCCGTGTCGCTAACGGCACGCCCAGCACGAACACAGGCCTGGAAGTAAGGCCCCGAGTGGCGGTGCAGAAGCGGAGGCGTGCAGCAGTTTCCAGGAGGCGGCGGCCTCGGCTCTGGGCACCTTCAACGGCAGCAGGGTTTTCTGGACACCTAGGAGGCTGGCGCGGGCCCCCTGTTCCCGGCAGGAACACTGAGTACCGCCAGGCCCACCTGGGTCTGCTAAGCAACATCCAGGCCCGTAGCCCTTTAGAGCCCCTCTGTGTATGCCGAGCGTAGGGAAACGCGCTGCACTCTCCTTGGGAGCAGCTTAAGGTCCTCAGCACTCGCACACGTTCACGGACACCGTTCTGGCACGTCCCACATGGCGTCGAAGTCTTACGCATTACCCGAGGCTGAGCTGAACTCAGAGAAACCCTCGGCTTCGCATTCCACCTAGGACCTCCTGCCTGAAGTCACCGTGCCTCCCAGAGAGAGTCGGCTTGCGTTCTTACTGCCATGTAAGTCCCCTTCCTCCCGTGGCACTGCAGGCTTTGAATAGCCACAGGCCCAGAGGAGCAGCTACGGCGTTCCTTGGTTGAGGCAGTTCGCTTGATGCAGAACACCCTACTTCGAGAAGTTGATTCAGGGAAGGAAACTCAGGGTGACCTGTGTCTCTTTGGGCTTGTTAGAAACCACGGGGATGTCTGCTGAGTGCGCCCACGGAAACGGGGCCTGCTGCAAGTAGCCTTGCTTTCCCGTTTGGAAGGCTGCGTTCATGCTGCCTTGAAGCTACCTGACATTCCCTGCTCTCGACAGGCCTGTTAGCCCTGTCAGAGTGCTTCGGGGAACGTTATGAGTCTGCTCTGTCTAAACCAGGTGCTTCCATGGCCGCGGCTCTGGTCCGCCTGACAAGCTCTAGAGCTAGAGGGAACCTCAACGTGACAAGTTGCCTCCAGCGTAGGCCCCTAGTAGCCGTGCAGAAAGGGAGGCAGGCAGCTGTCTCCATGAGTTCTCAGTCGCTTAGAGGCTTTCTTTTAAAGGAAGTAGTACACTTTGGAGGACTCCTAGGCCTCTCGGGTATGCATCACTTTCCCTCCAAGTTCAGCGAGTACCTCCAGACCCCTGTGGGGCGGCTGAGCAACTTCGAGGCCCATTGGTTGACCCCACTCCCCCACCCCCGGAGGCCCTCTGTGCGTGCCGCGCGATGGGCTACACACTGGACGTCCCTCGAGGAGCGCTACATTTCCAGAGCCCTCGAACAGCCTCAGGACAGCATTTCGGGTGAGTCCGACTTTGTCATGGCCCTTGTGTGAGCTGCCATGGGAAAACACTGTGCTTTGAATACTTCGAGGACCTCGTACCTGAAGTCACTCTGCCCGAGGAGAAAGTCAGCATCTTACCATGCCGTGTCGCTAACGGCACGCCCAGCACGAACACAGGCCTGGAAGTAAGGCCCCGAGTGGCGGTGCAGAAGCGGAGGCGTGCAGCAGTTTCCAGGAGGCGGCGGCCTCGGCTCTGGGCACCTTCAACGGCAGCAGGGTTTTCTGGACACCTAGGAGGCTGGCGCGGGCCCCCTGTTCCCGGCAGGAACACTGAGTACCGCCAGGCCCACCTGGGTCTGCTAAGCAACATCCAGGCCCGTAGCCCTTTAGAGCCCCTCTGTGTATGCCGAGCGTAGGGAAACGCGCTGCACTCTCCTTGGGAGCAGCTTAAGGTCCTCAGCACTCGCACACGTTCACGGACACCGTTCTGGCACGTCCCACATGGCGTCGAAGTCTTACGCATTACCCGAGGCTGAGCTGAACTCAGAGAAACCCTCGGCTTCGCATTCCACCTAGGACCTCCTGCCTGAAGTCACCGTGCCTCCCAGAGAGAGTCGGCTTGCGTTCTTACTGCCATGTAAGTCCCCTTCCTCCCGTGGCACTGCAGGCTTTGAATAGCCACAGGCCCAGAGGAGCAGCTACGGCGTTCCTTGGTTGAGGCAGTTCGCTTGATGCAGAACACCCTACTTCGAGAAGTTGATTCAGGGAAGGAAACTCAGGGTGACCTGTGTCTCTTTGGGCTTGTTAGAAACCACGGGGATGTCTGCTGAGTGCGCCCACGGAAACGGGGGCCTGCTGCAAGTAGCCTTGCTTTCCCGTTTGGAAGGCTGCGTTCATGCTGCCTTGAAGCTACCTGACATTCCCTGCTCTCGACAGGCCTGTTAGCCCTGTCAGAGTGCTTCGGGGAACGTTATGAGTCTGCTCTGTCTAAACCAGGTGCTTCCATGGCCGCGGCTCTGGTCCGCCTGACAAGCTCTAGAGCTAGAGGGAACCTCAACGTGACAAGTTGCCTCCAGCGTAGGCCCCTAGTAGCCGTGCAGAAAGGGAGGCAGGCAGCTGTCTCCATGAGTTCTCAGTCGCTTAGAGGCTTTATTTTAAAGGAAGTAGTACACTTTGGAGGACTCCTAGGCCTCTCGGGTATGCATCACTTTCCCTCCAAGTTCAGCGAGTACCTCCAGACCCCTGTGGGGCGGCTGAGCAACTTCGAGGCCCATTGGTTGACCCCACTCCCCCACCCCCGGAGGCCCTCTGTGCGTGCCGCGCGATGGGCTACACACTGGACGTCCCTCGAGGAGCGCTACATTTCCAGAGCCCTCGAACAGCCTCAGGACAGCATTTCGGGTGAGTCCGACTTTGTCATGGCCCTTGTGTGAGCTGCCATGGGAAAACACTGTGCTTTGAATACTTCGAGGACCTCGTACCTGAAGTCACTCTGCCCGAGGAGAAAGTCAGCATCTTACCATGCCGTGTCGCTAACGGCACGCCCAGCACGAACACAGGCCTGGAAGTAAGGCCCCGAGTGGCGGTGCAGAAGCGGAGGCGTGCAGCAGTTTCCAGGAGGCGGCGGCCTCGGCTCTGGGCACCTTCAACGGCAGCAGGGTTTTCTGGACACCTAGGAGGCTGGCGCGGGCCCCCTGTTCCCGGCAGGAACACTGAGTACCGCCAGGCCCACCTGGGTCTGCTAAGCAACATCCAGGCCCGTAGCCCTTTAGAGCCCCTCTGTGTATGCCGAGCGTAGGGAAACGCGCTGCACTCTCCTTGGGAGCAGCTTAAGGTCCTCAGCACTCGCACACGTTCACGGACACCGTTCTGGCACGTCCCACATGGCGTCGAAGTCTTACGCATTACCCGAGGCTGAGCTGAACTCAGAGAAACCCTCGGCTTCGCATTCCACCTAGGACCTCCTGCCTGAAGTCACCGTGCCTCCCAGAGAGAGTCGGCTTGCGTTCTTACTGCCATGTAAGTCCCCTTCCTCCCGTGGCACTGCAGGCTTTGAATAGCCACAGGCCCAGAGGAGCAGCTACGGCGTTCCTTGGTTGAGGCAGTTCGCTTGATGCAGAACACCCTACTTCGAGAAGTTGATTCAGGGAAGGAAACTCAGGGTGACCTGTGTCTCTTTGGGCTTGTTAGAAACCACGGGGATGTCTGCTGAGTGCGCCCACGGAAACGGGGGCCTGCTGCAAGTAGCCTTGCTTTCCCGTTTGGAAGGCTGCGTTCATGCTGCCTTGAAGCTACCTGACATTCCCTGCTCTCGACAGGCCTGTTAGCCCTGTCAGAGTGCTTCGGGGAACGTTATGAGTCTGCTCTGTCTAAACCAGGTGCTTCCATGGCCGCGGCTCTGGTCCGCCTGACAAGCTCTAGAGCTAGAGGGAACCTCAACGTGACAAGTTGCCTCCAGCGTAGGCCCCTAGTAGCCGTGCAGAAAGGGAGGCAGGCAGCTGTCTCCATGAGTTCTCAGTCGCTTAGAGGCTTTATTTTAAAGGAAGTAGTACACTTTGGAGGACTCCTAGGCCTCTCGGGTATGCATCACTTTCCCTCCAAGTTCAGCGAGTACCTCCAGACCCCTGTGGGGCGGCTGAGCAACTTCGAGGCCCATTGGTTGACCCCACTCCCCCACCCCCGGAGGCCCTCTGTGCGTGCCGCGCGATGGGCTACACACTGGACGTCCCTCGAGGAGCACTACATTTCCAGAGCCCTCGAACAGCCTCAGGACAGCATTTCGGGTGAGTCCGACTTTGTCATGGCCCTTGTGTGAGCTGCCATGGGAAAACACTGTGCTTTGAATACTTCGAGGACCTCGTATCTGAAGTCACTCTGCCCGAGGAGAAAGTCAGCATCTTACCATGCCGTGTCGCTAACGGCACGCCCAGCACGAACACAGGCCTGGAAGTAAGGCCCCGAGTGGCGGTGCAGAAGCGGAGGCGTGCAGCAGTTTCCAGGAGGCGGCGGCCTCGGCTCTGGGCACCTTCAACGGCAGCAGGGTTTTCTGGACACCTAGGAGGCTGGCGCGGGCCCCCTGTTCCCGGCAGGAACACTGAGTACCGCCAGGCCCACCTGGGTCTGCTAAGCAACATCCAGGCCCGTAGCCCTTTAGAGCCCCTCTGTGTATGCCGAGCGTAGGGAAACGCGCTGCACTCTCCTTGGGAGCAGCTTAAGGTCCTCAGCACTCGCACACGTTCACGGACACCGTTCTGGCACGTCCCACATGGCGTCCAAGTCTTACGCATTACCCGAGGCTGAGCTGAACTCAGAGAAACCCTCGGCTTCGCATTCCACCTAGGACCTCCTGCCTGAAGTCACCGTGCCTCCCAGAGAGAGTCGGCTTGCGTTCTTACTGCCATGTAAGTCCCCTTCCTCCCGTGGCACTGCAGGCTTTGAATAGCCACAGGCCCAGAGGAGCAGCTACGGCGTTCCTTGGTTGAGGCAGTTCGCTTGATGCAGAACACCCTACTTCGAGAAGTTGATTCAGGGAAGGAAACTCAGGGTGACCTGTGTCTCTTTGGGCTTGTTAGAAACCACGGGGATGTCTGCTGAGTGCGCCCACGGAAACGGGGGCCTGCTGCAAGTAGCCTTGCTTTCCCGTTTGGAAGGCTGCGTTCATGCTGCCTTGAAGCTACCTGACATTCCCTGCTCTCGACAGGCCTGTTAGCCCTGTCAGAGTGCTTCGGGGAACGTTATGAGTCTGCTCTGTCTAAACCAGGTGCTTCCATGGCCGCGGCTCTGGTCCGCCTGACAAGCTCTAGAGCTAGAGGGAACCTCAACGTGACAAGTTGCCTCCAGCGTAGGCCCCTAGTAGCCGTGCAGAAAGGGAGGCAGGCAGCTGTCTCCATGAGTTCTCAGTCGCTTAGAGGCTTTATTTTAAAGGAAGTAGTACACTTTGGAGGACTCCTAGGCCTCTCGGGTATGCATCACTTTCCCTCCAAGTTCAGCGAGTACCTCCAGACCCCTGTGGGGCGGCTGAGCAACTTCGAGGCCCATTGGTTGACCCCACTCCCCCACCCCCGGAGGCCCTCTGTGCGTGCCGCGCGATGGGCTACACACTGGACGTCCCTCGAGGAGCGCTACATTTCCAGAGCCCTCGAACAGCCTCAGGACAGCATTTCGGGTGAGTCCGACTTTGTCATGGCCCTTGTGTGAGCTGCCATGGGAAAACACTGTGCTTTGAATACTTCGAGGACCTCGTACCTGAAGTCACTCTGCCCGAGGAGAAAGTCAGCATCTTACCATGCCGTGTCGCTAACGGCACGCCCAGCACGAACACAGGCCTGGAAGTAAGGCCCCGAGTGGCGGTGCAGAAGCGGAGGCGTGCAGCAGTTTCCAGGAGGCGGCGGCCTCGGCTCTGGGCACCTTCAACGGCAGCAGGGTTTTCTGGACACCTAGGAGGCTGGCGCGGGCCCCCTGTTCCCGGCAGGAACACTGAGTACCGCCAGGCCCACCTGGGTCTGCTAAGCAACATCCAGGCCCGTAGCCCTTTAGAGCCCCTCTGTGTATGCCGAGCGTAGGGAAACGCGCTGCACTCTCCTTGGGAGCAGCTTAAGGTCCTCAGCAATCGCACACGTTCATGGACACCGTTCTGGCACGTCCCACATGGCGTCGAAGTCTTACGCATTACCCGAGGCTGAGCTGAACTCAGAGAAACCCTCGGCTTCGCATTCCACCTAGGACCTCCTGCCTGAAGTCACCGTGCCTCCCAGAGAGAGTCGGCTTGCGTTCTTACTGCCATGTAAGTCCCCTTCCTCCCGTGGCACTGCAGGCTTTGAATAGCCACAGGCCCAGAGGAGCAGCTACGGCGTTCCTTGGTTGAGGCAGTTCGCTTGATGCAGAACACCCTACTTCGAGAAGTTGATTCAGGGAAGGAAACTCAGGGTGACCTGTGTCTCTTTGGGCTTGTTAGAAACCACGGGGATGTCTGCTGAGTGCGCCCACGGAAACGGGGGCCTGCTGCAAGTAGCCTTGCTTTCCCGTTTGGAAGGCTGCATTCATGCTGCCTTGAAGCTACCTGACATTCCCTGCTCTCGACAGGCCTGTTAGCCCTGTCAGAGTGCTTCGGGGAACGTTATGAGTCTGCTCTGTCTAAACCAGGTGCTTCCATGGCCGCGGCTCTGGTCCGCCTGACAAGCTCTAGAGCTAGAGGGAACCTCAACGTGACAAGTTGCCTCCAGCGTAGGCCCCTAGTAGCCGTGCAGAAAGGGAGGCAGGCAGCTGTCTCCATGAGTTCTCAGTCGCTTAGAGGCTTTATTTTAAAGGAAGTAGTACACTTTGGAGGACTCCTAGGCCTCTCGGGTATGCATCACTTTCCCTCCAAGTTCAGCGAGTACCTCCAGACCCCTGTGGGGCGGCTGAGCAACTTCGAGGCCCATTGGTTGACCCCACTCCCCCACCCCCGGAGGCCCTCTGTGCGTGCCGCGCGATGGGCTACACACTGGACGTCCCTCGAGGAGCGCTACATTTCCAGAGCCCTCGAACAGCCTCAGGACAGCATTTCGGGTGAGTCCGACTTTGTCATGGCCCTTGTGTCAGCTGCCATGCGAAAACACTGTGCTTTGAATACTTCGAGGACCTCGTACCTGAAGTCACTCTGCCCGAGGAGAAAGTCAGCATCTTACCATGCCGTGTCGCTAACGGCACGCCCAGCACGAACACAGGCCTGGAAGTAAGACCCCGAGTGGCAGTGCAGAAGCGGAGGCGTGCAGCAGTTTCCAGGAGGCGGCGGCCTCGGCTCTGGGCACCTTCAACGGCAGCAGGGTTTTCTGGACACCTAGGAGGCTGGCGCGGGCCCCCTGTTCCCGGCAGGAACACTGAGTACCGCCAGGCCCACCTGGGTCTGCTAAGCAACATCCAGGCCCGTAGCCCTTTAGAGCCCCTCTGTGTATGCCGAGCGTAGGGAAACGCGCTGCACTCTCCACTTGGAGCAGCAGTAGGTGCCTAGCACTCGCACACGTTCACGGACACGTTCTGGCACGTCCACAATGGCGTCGAAGTCTTACGCGATTAACCCGAGGCTGAGCTGAACTCAGAGAAACCCTCGGCTTCGCATTCCACCTAGACTCCAGCCTGAAGTCACCGTGCCTCCAGAGAGAGTCGGCTTGCGTTCTTACTGCCATGTAAGTCCCCTTCCTCCCGTGGCACTGCAGGCTTTGAATAGCCACAGGCCCAGAGGAGCAGCTACGGCGTCCTTGGTTGAGGCAGTTCGCTTGATGCAGAACACCCTACTTCGAGAAGTTGATTCAGGGAAGGAAACTCAGGGTGACCTGTGTCTCTTTGGGCTTGTTAGAAACCACGGGGATGTCTGCTGAGTGCGCCCACGGAAACGGGGGCCTGCTGCAAGTAGCCTTGCTTTCCCGTTTGGAAGGCTGCGTTCATGCTGCCTTGAAGCTACCTGACATTCCCTGCTCTCGACAGGCCTGTTAGCCCTGTCAGAGTGCTTCGGGGAACGTTATGAGTCTGCTCTGTCTAAACCAGGTGCTTCCATGGCCGCGGCTCTGGTCCGCCTGACAAGCTCTAGAGCTAGACGGAACCTCAACGTGACAAGTTGCCTCCAGCGTAGGCCCCTAGTAGCCGTGCAGAAAGGGAGGCAGGCAGCTGTCTCCATGAGTTCTCAGTCGCTTAGAGGCTTTATTTTAAAGGAAGTAGTACACTTTGGAGGACTCCTAGGCCTCTCGGGTATGCATCACTTTCCCTCCAAGTTCAGCGAGTACCTCCAGACCCCTGTGGGGCGGCTGAGCAACTTCGAGGCCCATTGGTTGACCCCACTCCCCCACCCCCGGAGGCCCTCTGTGCGTGCCGCGCGATGGGCTACACACTGGACGTCCCTCGAGGAGCGCTACATTTCCAGAGCCCTCGAACAGCCTCAGGACAGCATTTCGGGTGAGTCCGACTTTGTCATGGCCCTTGTGTGAGCTGCCATGGGAAAACACTGTGCTTTGAATACTTCGAGGACCTCGTACCTGAAGTCACTCTGCCCGAGGAGAAAGTCAGCATCTTACCATGCCGTGTCGCTAACGGCACGCCCAGCACGAACACAGGCCTGGAAGTAAGGCCCCGAGTGGCGGTGCAGAAGCGGAGGCGTGCAGCAGTTTCCAGGAGGCGGCGGCCTCGGCTCTGGGCACCTTCAACGGCAGCAGGGTTTTCTGGACACCTAGGAGGCTGGCGCGGGCCCCCTGTTCCCGGCAGGAACACTGAGTACCGCCAGGCCCACCTGGGTCTGCTAAGCAACATCCAGGCCCGTAGCCCTTTAGAGCCCCTCTGTGTATGCCGAGCGTAGGGAAACGCGCTGCACTCTCCTTGGGAGCAGCTTAAGGTCCTCAGCACTCGCACACGTTCACGGACACCGTTCTGGCACGTCCCACATGGCGTCGAAGTCTTACGCATTACCCGAGGCTGAGCTGAACTCAGAGAAACCCTCGGCTTCGCATTCCACCTAGGACCTCCTGCCTGAAGTCACCGTGCCTCCCAGAGAGAGTCGGCTTGCGTTCTTACTGCCATGTAAGTCCCCTTCCTCCGTGGCACTGCAGGCTTTGAATAGCCACAGGCCCAGAGGAGCAGCTACGGCGTTCCTTGGTTGAGGCAGTTCGCTTGATGCAGAACACCCTACTTCGAGAAGTTGATTCAGGGAAGGAAACTCAGGGTGACCTGTGTCTCTTTGGGCTTGTTAGAAACCACGGGGATGTCTGCTGAGTGCGCCCACGGAAACGGGGGCCTGCTGCAAGTAGCCTTGCTTTCCCGTTTGGAAGGCTGCGTTCATGCTGCCTTGAAGCTACCTGACATTCCCTGCTCTCGACAGGCCTGTTAGCCCTGTCAGAGTGCTTCGGGGAACGTTATGAGTCTGCTCTGTCTAAACCAGGTGCTTCCATGGCCGCGGCTCTGGTCCGCCTGACAAGCTCTAGAGCTAGAGGGAACCTCAACGTGACAAGTTGCCTCCAGCGTAGGCCCCTAGTAGCCGTGCAGAAAGGGAGGCAGGCAGCTGTCTCCATGAGTTCTCAGTCGCTTAGAGGCTTTATTTTAAAGGAAGTAGTACACTTTGGAGGACTCCTAGGCCTCTCGGGTATGCATCACTTTCCCTCCAAGTTCAGCGAGTACCTCCAGACCCCTGTGGGGCGGCTGAGCAACTTCGAGGCCCATTGGTTGACCCCACTCCCCCACCCCCGGAGGCCCTCTGTGCGTGCCGCGCGATGGGCTACACACTGGACGTCCCTCGAGGAGCGCTACATTTCCAGAGCCCTCGAACAGCCTCAGGACAGCATTTCGGGTGAGTCCGACTTTGTCATGGCCCTTGTGTGAGCTGCCATGGGAAAACACTGTGCTTTGAATACTTCGAGGACCTCGTACCTGAAGTCACTCTGCCCGAGGAGAAAGTCAGCATCTTACCATGCCGTGTCGCTAACGGCACGCCCAGCACGAACACAGGCCTGGAAGTAAGGCCCCGAGTGGCGGTGCAGAAGCGGAGGCGTGCAGCAGTTTCCAGGAGGCGGCGGCCTCGGCTCTGGGCACCTTCAACGGCAGCAGGGTTTTCTGGACACCTAGGAGGCTGGCGCGGGCCCCCTGTTCCCGGCAGGAACACTGAGTACCGCCAGGCCCACCTGGGTCTGCTAAGCAACATCCAGGCCCGTAGCCCTTTAGAGCCCCTCTGTGTATGCCGAGCGTAGGGAAACGCGCTGCACTCTCCTTGGGAGCAGCTTAAGGTCCTCAGCACTCGCACACGTTCACGGACACCGTTCTGGCACGTCCCACATGGCGTCGAAGTCTTACGCATTACCCGAGGCTGAGCTGAACTCAGAGAAACCCTCGGCTTCGCATTCCACCTAGGACCTCCTGCCTGAAGTCACCGTGCCTCCCAGAGAGAGTCGGCTTGCGTTCTTACTGCCATGTAAGTCCCCTTCCTCCGTGGCACTGCAGGCTTTGAATAGCCACAGGCCCAGAGGAGCAGCTACGGCGTTCCTTGGTTGAGGCAGTTCGCTTGATGCAGAACACCCTACTTCGAGAAGTTGATTCAGGGAAGGAAACTCAGGGTGACCTGTGTCTCTTTGGGCTTGTTAGAAACCACGGGGATGTCTGCTGAGTGCGCCCACGGAAACGGGGGCCTGCTGCAAGTAGCCTTGCTTTCCCGTTTGGAAGGCTGCATTCATGCTGCCTTGAAGCTACCTGACATTCCCTGCTCTCGACAGGCCTGTTAGCCCTGTCAGAGTGCTTCGGGGAACGTTATGAGTCTGCTCTGTCTAAACCAGGTGCTTCCATGGCCGCGGCTCTGGTCCGCCTGACAAGCTCTAGAGCTAGAGGGAACCTCAACGTGACAAGTTGCCTCCAGCGTAGGCCCCTAGTAGCCGTGCAGAAAGGGAGGCAGGCAGCTGTCTCCATGAGTTCTCAGTCGCTTAGAGGCTTTATTTTAAAGGAAGTAGTACACTTTGGAGGACTCCTAGGCCTCTCGGGTATGCATCACTTTCCCTCCAAGTTCAGCGAGTACCTCCAGACCCCTGTGGGGCGGCTGAGCAACTTCGAGGCCCATTGGTTGACCCCACTCCCCCACCCCCGGAGGCCCTCTGTGCGTGCCGCGCGATGGGCTACACACTGGACGTCCCTCGAGGAGCGCTACATTTCCAGAGCCCTCGAACAGCCTCAGGACAGCATTTCGGGTGAGTCCGACTTGGTCATGGCCCTTGTGTCAGCTGCCATGGGAAAACACTGTGCTTTGAATACTTCGAGGACCTCGTACCTGAAGTCACTCTGCCCGAGGAGAAAGTCAGCATCTTACCATGCCGTGTCGCTAACGGCACGCCCAGCACGAACACAGGCCTGGAAGGAAGGCCCCGAGTGGCGGTGCAGAAGCGGAGGCGTGCAGCAGTTTCCAGGAGGCGGCGGCCTCGGCTCTGGGCACCTTCAACGGCAGCAGGGTTTTCTGGACACCTAGGAGACTGGCGCGGGCCCCCTGTTCCCGGCAGGAACACTGAGTACCGCCAGGCCCACCTGGGTCTGCTAAGCAACATCCAGGCCCGTAGCCCTTTAGAGCCCCTCTGTGTATGCCGAGCGTAGGGAAACGCGCTGCACTCTCCTTGGGAGCAGCTTAAGGTCCTCAGCACTCGCACACGTTCACGGACACCGTTCTGGCACGTCCCACATGGCGTCGAAGTCTTACGCATTACCCGAGGCTGAGCTGAACTCAGAGAAACCCTCGGCTTCGCATTCCACCTAGGACCTCCTGCCTGAAGTCACCGTGCCTCCCAGAGAGAGTCGGCTTGCGTTCTTACTGCCATGTAAGTCCCCTTCCTCCGTGGCACTGCAGGCTTTGAATAGCCACAGGCCCAGAGGAGCAGCTACGGCGTTCCTTGGTTGAGGCAGTTCGCTTGATGCAGAACACCCTACTTCGAGAAGTTGATTCAGGGAAGGAAACTCAGGGTGACCTGTGTCTCTTTGGGCTTGTTAGAAACCACGGGGATGTCTGCTGAGTGCGCCCACGGAAACGGGGGCCTGCTGCAAGTAGCCTTGCTTTCCCGTTTGGAAGGCTGCGTTCATGCTGCCTTGAAGCTACCTGACATTCCCTGCTCTCGACAGGCCTGTTAGCCCTGTCAGAGTGCTTCGGGGAACGTTATGAGTCTGCTCTGTCTAAACCAGGTGCTTCCATGGCCGCGGCTCTGGTCCGCCTGACAAGCTCTAGAGCTAGAGGGAACCTCAAGGTGACAAGTTGCCTCCAGCGTAGGCCCCTAGTAGCCGTGCAGAAAGGGAGGCAGGCAGCTGTCTCCATGAGTTCTCAGTCGCTTAGAGGCTTTATTTTAAAGGAAGTAGTACACTTTGGAGGACTCCTAGGCCTCTCGGGTATGCATCACTTTCCCTCCAAGTTCAGCGAGTACCTCCAGACCCCTGTGGGGCGGCTGAGCAACTTCGAGGCCCATTGGTTGACCCCACTCCCCCACCCCCGGAGGCCCTCTGTGCGTGCCGCGCGATGGGCTACACACTGGACGTCCCTCGAGGAGCGCTACATTTCCAGAGCCCTCGAACAGCCTCAGGACAGCATTTCGGGTGAGTCCGACTTTGTCATGGCCCTTGTGTGAGCTGCCATGGGAAAACACTGTGCTTTGAATACTTCGAGGACCTCGTACCTGAAGTCACTCTGCCCGAGGAGAAAGTCAGCATCTTACCATGCCGTGTCGCTAACGGCACGCCCAGCACGAACACAGGCCTGGAAGTAAGGCCCCGAGTGGCGGTGCAGAAGCGGAGGCGTGCAGCAGTTTCCAGGAGGCGGCGGCCTCGGCTCTGGGCACCTTCAACGGCAGCAGGGTTTTCTGGACACCTAGGAGGCTGGCGCGGGCCCCCTGTTCCTGGCAGGAACACTGAGTACCGCCAGGCCCACCTGGGTCTGCTAAGCAACATCCAGGCCCGTAGCCCTTTAGAGCCCCTCTGTGTATGCCGAGCGTAGGGAAACGCGCTGCACTCTCCTTGGGAGCAGCTTAAGGTCCTCAGCACTCGCACACGTTCACGGACACCGTTCTGGCACGTCCCACATGGCGTCGAAGTCTTACGCATTACCCGAGGCTGAGCTGAACTCAGAGAAACCCTCGGCTTCGCATTCCACCTAGGACCTCCTGCCTGAAGTCACCGTGCCTCCCAGAGAGAGTCGGCTTGCGTTCTTACTGCCATGTAAGTCCCCTTCCTCCTGTGGCACTGCAGGCTTTGAATAGCCACAGGCCCAGAGGAGCAGCTACGGCGTTCCTTGGTTGAGGCAGTTCGCTTGATGCAGAACACCCTACTTCGAGAAGTTGATTCAGGGAAGGAAACTCAGGGTGACCTGTGTCTCTTTGGGCTTGTTAGAAACCACGGGGATGTCTGCTGAGTGCGCCCACGGAAACGGGGGCCTGCTGCAAGTAGCCTTGCTTTCCCGTTTGGAAGGCTGCGTTCATGCTGCCTTGAAGCTACCTGACATTCCCTGCTCTCGACAGGCCTGTTAGCCCTGTCAGAGTGCTTCGGGGAACGTTATGAGTCTGCTCTGTCTAAACCAGGTGCTTCCATGGCCGCGGCTCTGGTCCGCCTGACAAGCTCTAGAGCTAGAGGGAACCTCAACGTGACAAGTTGCCTCCAGCGTAGGCCCCTAGTAGCCGTGCAGAAAGGGAGGCAGGCAGCTGTCTCCATGAGTTCTCAGTCGCTTAGAGGCTTTATTTTAAAGGAAGTAGTACACTTTGGAGGACTCCTAGGCCTCTCGGGTATGCATCACTTTCCCTCCAAGTTCAGCGAGTACCTCCAGACCCCTGTGGGGCGGCTGAGCAACTTCGAGGCCCATTGGTTGACCCCACTCCCCCACCCCCGGAGGCCCTCTGTGCGTGCCGCGCGATGGGCTACACACTGGACGTCCCTCGAGGAGCGCTACATTTCCAGAGCCCTCGAACAGCCTCAGGACAGCATTTCGGGTGAGTCCGACTTTGTCATGGCCCTTGTGTGAGCTGCCATGGGAAAACACTGTGCTTTGAATACTTCGAGGACCTCGTACCTGAAGTCACTCTGCCCGAGGAGAAAGTCAGCATCTTACCATGCCGTGTCGCTAACGGCACGCCCAGCACGAACACAGGCCTGGAAGTAAGGCCCCGAGTGGCGGTGCAGAAGCGGAGGCGTGCAGCAGTTTCCAGGAGGCGGCGGCCTCGGCTCTGGGCACCTTCAACGGCAGCAGGGTTTTCTGGACACCTAGGAGGCTGGCGCGGGCCCCCTGTTCCCGGCAGGAACACTGAGTACCGCCAGGCCCACCTGGGTCTGCTAAGCAACATCCAGGCCCGTAGCCCTTTAGAGCCCCTCTGTGTATGCCGAGCGTAGGGAAACGCGCTGCACTCTCCTTGGGAGCAGCTTAAGGTCCTCAGCACTCGCACACGTTCACGGACACCGTTCTGGCACGTCCCACATGGCGTCCAAGTCTTACGCATTACCCGAGGCTGAGCTGAACTCAGAGAAACCCTCGGCTTCGCATTCCACCTAGGACCTCCTGCCTGAAGTCACCGTGCCTCCCAGAGAGAGTCGGCTTGCGTTCTTACTGCCATGTAAGTCCCCTTCCTCCGTGGCACTGCAGGCTTTGAATAGCCACAGGCCCAGAGGAGCAGCTACGGCGTTCCTTGGTTGAGGCAGTTCGCTTGATGCAGAACACCCTACTTCGAGAAGTTGATTCAGGGAAGGAAACTCAGGGTGACCTGTGTCTCTTTGGGCTTGTTAGAAACCACGGGGATGTCTGCTGAGTGCGCCCACGGAAACGGGGGCCTGCTGCAAGTAGCCTTGCTTTCCCGTTTGGAAGGCTGCATTCATGCTGCCTTGAAGCTACCTGACATTCCCTGCTCTCGACAGGCCTGTTAGCCCTGTCAGAGTGCTTCGGGGAACGTTATGAGTCTGCTCTGTCTAAACCAGGTGCTTCCATGGCCGCGGCTCTGGTCCGCCTGACAAGCTCTAGAGCTAGAGGGAACCTCAACGTGACAAGTTGCCTCCAGCGTAGGCCCCTAGTAGCCGTGCAGAAAGGGAGGCAGGCAGCTGTCTCCATGAGTTCTCAGTCGCTTAGAGGCTTTATTTTAAAGGAAGTAGTACACTTTGGAGGACTCCTAGGCCTCTCGGGTATGCATCACTTTCCCTCCAAGTTCAGCGAGTACCTCCAGACCCCTGTGGGGCGGCTGAGCAACTTCGAGGCCCATTGGTTGACCCCACTCCCCCACCCCCGGAGGCCCTCTGTGCGTGCCGCGCGATGGGCTACACACTGGACGTCCCTCGAGGAGCACTACATTTCCAGAGCCCTCGAACAGCCTCAGGACAGCATTTCGGGTGAGTCCGACTTTGTCATGGCCCTTGTGTGAGCTGCCATGGGAAAACACTGTTCTTTGAATACTTCGAGGTCCTCGTACCTGAAGTCACTCTGCCCGAGGAGAAAGTCAGCATCTTACCATGCCGTGTCGCTAACGGCACGCCCAGCACGAACACAGGCCTGGAAGTAAGGCCCCGAGTGGCGGTGCAGAAGCGTAGGCGTGCAGCAGTTTCCAGGAGGCGGCGGCCTCGGCTCTGGGCACCTTCAACGGCAGCAGGGTTTTCTGGACACCTAGGAGGCTGGCGCGGGCCCCCTGTTCCCGGCAGGAACACTGAGTACCGCCAGGCCCACCTGGGTCTGCTAAGCAACATCCAGGCCCGTAGCCCTTTAGAGCCCCTCTGTGTATGCCGAGCGTAGGGAAACGCGCTGCACTCTCCTTGGGAGCAGCTTAAGGACCTCAGCACTCGCACACGTTCACGGACACCGTTCTGGCACGTTCCCACATGGCGTCGAAGGTCTTACGCATTACCCGAGGCTGAGCTGAACTCAGAGAAACCCTCGGCTTCGCATTCCACTAGGACCTCCCGCTGAAGTCACCGTGCCTCCCAGAGAGAGTCGGCTTGCGTTCTTACTGCCATGTAAGTCCCCTTCCTCCCGTGGCCACTGCAGGCTTTGAATAGCCACAGGCCCAGAGGAGCAGGCTACGGCGTTCCTTGGTTGAGGCAGTTCGCTTGATGCAGAACACCCTACTTCGAGAAGTTGATTCAGGGAAGGAACTCAGGGTGACCTGTGTCTCTTTGGGCTTGTTAGAAACCACGGGGAATTCTGCTGAGTGCGCCCACGGAAACGGGGCCTGCTGCAAGTAGCCTTGCTTTCCCGTTTGGAAGGCTGCGTTCATGCTGCCTTGAAGCTACCTGACATTCCCTGCTCTCGACAGGCCTGTTAGCCCTGTCAGAGTGCTTCGGGGAAAGTTATGAGTCCTGCTCTGTCTAAACCAGGTGCTTCCATGGCCGGGCTCTGGTCCGCCTGACAAGCTCTAGAGCTAGAGGGAACCTCAACGTGACAAGTTGCCTCCAGCGTAGGCCCCTAGTAGCCGTGCAGAAAGGGAGGCAGGCAGCTGTCTCCATGAGTTCTCAGTCGCTTAGAGGCTTTATTTTAAAGGAAGTAGTACACTTTGGAGGACTCCTAAGGCCTCTCGGGTATGCATCACTTTCCCTCCAAGTTCAAGCGAGTACCTCCAGACCCCCTGTGGGGCGGCTGAGCTAACTTCGGAGGCACATTGGTTGACCCCACTCCCCCACCCCCGGAGGCCCTCTGTGCGTGCCGCGCGATGGGCTACACACTGGACGTCCCTCGAGGAGCGCTACAATTTCCAGAGCCCTCGAACAGCCTCAGGACAGCATTTCGGGTGAGTCCGACTTGGTCATGGCCCTTGTGTCAGCTGCCATGTGAAAACACTGTGCTTTGATACTTCGAGGACCTCGTACCTGAAGTCACTCTGCCCGAGGAGAAAGTCAAGCATCTTACCATGCCGTGTCGCTAACGGCATCGCCCAGCACGAACACAGGCCTGGAAGTAAGCCCTCGAGTGGCGGTGCAGAAGCGGAGGCGTGCAGCAGTTTCCAAGGAGGGGGCGGCCTCGGCTTCTGGGCACCTTCAACGGCAGCAGGGTTTTCTGGACACCTAGGAGACTGGCGCGGGCCCCCTGTTTCCCGGCAGGAAACACTGAGTACCGCCAGGCCCACCTGGGTCTGCTAAGCAACATCCAGGCCCGTAGCCCTTTAGAGGCCCCTCTGTGTATGCCGAGCGTAGGGGAAACGCGCTGCACTCTCCCTTGGGAGCCGCGGAAGGACCTCAGCACTCGCACACGTTCACGGACACCGTTCTGGCACGGTCCCACATGGCGTCGAAGTCTTACGCATTACCCGAGGCTGAGCTGAACTCAGAGAAACCCCGGCTTCGCATTCCACCTAGGACCTCCCGCCTGAAGTCACCGTGCCTCCCAGAGAGAGTCGGCTTGCGTTCTTACTGCCATGTAAGTCCCCTTCCTCCTGTGGCACTTGCAGGCTTTGAATAGCCACAGGCCCAGAGGAGCAGCTACGGCGTGCCTTGGTTGAGGCAGTTCCGCTTGATGCAGAACACCCTACTTCGAGAAGTTGATTCAGGGAAGGAACTCAGGGTGACCTGTGTCCTCTTTGGGCTTGTTAGAAAACCACGGGGATGTCTGCTGAGTGCGCCCACGGAAACGGGGGCCCTGCTGCAAAGTAGCCTTGCTTTCCCGTTTGGAAGGCTGCAGTTCATGCTGCCTTGAAGCTACCTGACATTCCCTGCTCTCGACAGGCCTGTTAGCCCTGTCAGAGTGCTTCGGGGAACGTTATGAGTCTGCTCTGTCTAAACCAG
This sequence comes from Tursiops truncatus, assembly GCF_011762595.2. NCBI lineage: Eukaryota > Metazoa > Chordata > Mammalia > Artiodactyla > Delphinidae > Tursiops > Tursiops truncatus. Next base: position 46,843 of record NW_022983272.1, on the reverse strand, counting down.
GTTGCTTCCATGGCCGCGGCTCTGGTCCGCCTGACAAGCTTCTAGAGCTAGACGGAACCTCAACGTGACCAAGTTGCCTCCAGCGTAGGCCCCTAGTAGCCGTGCAGAAAGGGAGGCAGGCAGCTGTCTCCATGAGTTCTCAGTCGCTTAGAGGCTTTATTTGAAAGGAAGTAGTACACTTTGGAGGACTCCTAGGCCTCTCGGGTATGCATCACTTTCCCTCCAAGTTCAGCGAGGTACCTCCAGACCCCTGTGGGGCGGCTGAGCAACTTCGAGGCCCATTGGTTGACCCCACTCCCCCACCCCCGGCAGGCCCTCTGTGCGTGCCGCGCGATGGGCTACACACTGGACGTCCCTCGAGGAGCGACTACATGTCCAAGCCCTCGAACAGCCTCAGGACAGCATTTCGGGTGAGTCCGACTTGGTCATGGCCCTTGTGTCAGCTGCATGCGAAAACACTGTGCTTTGAATACTTCGAGGACCTCGTACCTGAAGTCACTCTGCCCGAGATAGAAGTCAGCATCTTACCATGCAGTGTCGCTAACGGCCACGCCCAGCACGAACACAGGCCTGGAAGTAAGCCCGAGTGCGGTGCAGAAGCGGAGGCGTGCAGCAGTTTCCAAGAGGCGGCGGCCTCGGCTCTGGGCACCTTCAACGGCAGCAGGGTTTTCTGGACACCTAGGAGACTGGCGCGGGCCCCCTGTTCCCGGCAGGAACACTGAGTACCGCCAGGCCCACCTGGGTCTGCTAAGCAACATCCAGGCCCGTAGCCCTTTAGAGCCCCTCTGTGTATGCCGAGCGTAGGGAAACGCGCTGCACTCTCCTTGGGAGCAGCTTAAGGTCCTCAGCACTCGCACACGTTCACGGACACCGTTCTGGCACGTCCCACATGGCGTCGAAGTCTTACGCATTACCCGAGGCTGAGCTGAACTCAGAGAAACCCTCGGCTTCGCATTCCACCTAGGACCTCCCGCCTGAAGTCACCGTGCCTCCCAGAGAGAGTCGGCTTGCGTTCTTACTGCCATGTAAGTCCCCTTCCTCCCGTGGCACTGCAGGCTTTGAATAGCCACAGGCCCAGAGGAGCAGCTACGGCGTTCCTTGGTTGAGGCAGTTCGCTTGATGCAGAACACCCTACTTCGAGAAGTTGATTCAGGGAAGGAAACTCAGGGTGACCTGTGTCTCTTTGGGCTTGTTAGAAACCACGGGGATGTCTGCTGAGTGCGCCCACGGAAACGGGGGCCTGCTGCAAGTAGCCTTGCTTTCCCGTTTGGAAGGCTGCGTTCATGCTGCCTTGAAGCTACCTGACATTCCCTGCTCTCGACAGGCCTGTTAGCCCTGTCAGAGTGCTTCGGGGAACGTTATGAGTCTGCTCTGTCTAAACCAGGTGCTTCCATGGCCGCGGCTCTGGTCCGCCTGACAAGCTCTAGAGCTAGAGGGAACCTCAACGTGACAAGTTGCCTCCAGCGTAGGCCCCTAGTAGCCGTGCAGAAAGGGAGGCAGGCAGCTGTCTCCATGAGTTCTCAGTCGCTTAGAGGCTTTATTTTAAAGGAAGTAGTACACTTTGGAGGACTCCTAGGCCTCTCGGGTATGCATCACTTTCCCTCCAAGTTCAGCGAGTACCTCCAGACCCCTGTGGGGCGGCTGAGCAACTTCGAGGCCCATTGGTTGACCCCACTCCCCCACCCCCGGAGGCCCTCTGTGCGTGCCGCGCGATGGGCTACACACTGGACGTCCCTCGAGGAGCACTAAATTTCCAGAGCCCTCGAACAGCCTCAGGACAGCATTTCGGGTGAGTCCGACTTTGTCATGGCCCTTGTGTGAGCTGCCATGGGAAAACACTGTGCTTTGAATACTTCGAGGACCTCGTACCTGAAGTCACTCTGCCCGAGGAGAAAGTCAGCATCTTACCATGCCGTGTCGCTAACGGCACGCCCAGCACGAACACAGGCCTGGAAGTAAGGCCCCGAGTGGCGGTGCAGAAGCGTAGGCGTGCAGCAGTTTCCAGGAGGCGGCGGCCTCGGCTCTGGGCACCTTCAACGGCAGCAGGGTTTTCTGGACACCTAGGAGGCTGGCGCGGGCCCCCTGTTCCCGGCAGGAACACTGAGTACCGCCAGGCCCACCTGGGTCTGCTAAGCAACATCCAGGCCCGTAGCCCTTTAGAGCCCCTCTGTGTATGCCGAGCGTAGGGAAACGCGCTGCACTCTCCTTGGGAGCAGCTTAAGGTCCTCAGCACTCGCACACGTTCACGGACACCGTTCTGGCACGTCCCACATGGCGTCGAAGTCTTACGCATTACCCGAGGCTGAGCTGAACTCAGAGAAACCCTCGGCTTCGCATTCCACCTAGGACCTCCTGCCTGAAGTCACCGTGCCTCCCAGAGAGAGTCGGCTTGCGTTCTTACTGCCATGTAAGTCCCCTTCCTCCCGTGGCACTGCAGGCTTTGAATAGCCACAGGCCCAGAGGAGCAGCTACGGCGTTCCTTGGTTGAGGCAGTTCGCTTGATGCAGAACACCCTACTTCGAGAAGTTGATTCAGGGAAGGAAACTCAGGGTGACCTGTGTCTCTTTGGGCTTGTTAGAAACCACGGGGATGTCTGCTGAGTGCGCCCACGGAAACGGGGGCCTGCTGCAAGTAGCCTTGCTTTCCCGTTTGGAAGGCTGCGTTCATGCTGCCTTGAAGCTACCTGACATTCCCTGCTCTCGACAGGCCTGTTAGCCCTGTCAGAGTGCTTCGGGGAACGTTATGAGTCTGCTCTGTCTAAACCAGGTGCTTCCATGGCCGCGGCTCTGGTCCGCCTGACAAGCTCTAGAGCTAGAGGGAACCTCAACGTGACAAGTTGCCTCCAGCGTAGGCCCCTAGTAGCCGTGCAGAAAGGGAGGCAGGCAGCTGTCTCCATGAGTTCTCAGTCGCTTAGAGGCTTTATTTTAAAGGAAGTAGTACACTTTGGAGGACTCCTAGGCCTCTCGGGTATGCATCACTTTCCCTCCAAGTTCAGCGAGTACCTCCAGACCCCTGTGGGGCGGCTGAGCAACTTCGAGGCCCATTGGTTGACCCCACTCCCCCACCCCCGGAGGCCCTCTGTGCGTGCCGCGCGATGGGCTACACACTGGACGTCCCTCGAGGAGCACTACATTTCCAGAGCCCTCGAACAGCCTCAGGACAGCATTTCGGGTGAGTCCGACTTTGTCATGGCCCTTGTGTGAGCTGCCATGGGAAAACACTGTGCTTTGAATACTTCGAGGACCTCGTACCTGAAGTCACTCTGCCCGAGGAGAAAGTCAACATGTTACCATGCCGTGTCGCTAACGGCACGCCCAGCACGAACACAGGCCTGGAAGTAAGGCCCCGAGTGGCGGTGCAGAAGCGTAGGCGTGCAGCAGTTTCCATGAGGCGGCGGCCTCGGCTCTGGGCACCTTCAACGGCAGCAGGGTTTTCTGGACACCGTAGGAGGCTGGCGCGGGCCCCCTGTTCCCGGCAGGAACACTGAGTACCGCCAGGCCCACCTGGGTCTGCTAAGCAACATCCAGGCCCGTAGCCCTTTAGAGCCCCTCTGTGTATGCCGAGCAGTAGGGAAACGCGCTGCACTCTCCTGGGAGCAGCTTAAGGTCCTCAGCACTCGCACACGTTCACGGACACCGTTCTGGCCACGTCCCACATGGCGTCCGAAGTCTTACGCATTACCCGAGGCTGAGCTGAACTCAGAGAAACCCTCGGCTTCGCATTCCACCTAGGGACTCCCGCCTGAAGTCACCGTGCCTCCCAGAGAGAGTCGGCTTGCGTTCTTACTGCCATGTAAGTCCCCTTCCTCCCGTGGCACTGCAGGCTTTGAATAGCCACAGGCCAGAGGAGCAGCTACGCGTTCCTTGGTTGAGGGCAGTTCGCTTGATGCAGAACACCCTACTTCGAGAAGTTGATTCAGGGAAGGAAACTCAGGGTGACCTGTGTCTCTTTGGGCTTGTTAGAAACCACGGGGATGTCTGCTGAGTGCGCCCACGGAAACGGGGGCCTGCTGCAAGTAGCCTTGCTTTCCCGTTTGGAAGGCTGCGTTCATGCTGCCTTTGAAGCTACCTGACATTCCCTGCTCTCGACAGGCCTGTTAGCCCTGTCAGAGTGCTTCGGGGAACGTTATGAGTCTGCTCTGTCTAAACCAGGTGCTTCCATGGCCGCGGCTCTGGTCCGCCTGACAAGCTCTAGAGCTAGACGGAACCTCAACGTGACAAGTTGGCTCCAGCGTAGGCCCCTAGTAGCCGTGCAGAAAGGGAGGCAGGCAGCTGTCTCCATGAGTTCTCAGTCGCTTAGAGGCTTTATTTTAAAGGAAGTAGTACACTTTGGAGGACTCCTAGGCCTCTCGGGTATGCATCACTTTCCCTCCAAGTTCAGCGAGTACCTCCAGACCCCTGTGGGGCGGCTGAGCAACTTCGAGGCCCATTGGTTGACCCCACTCCCCCACCCCCGGAGGCCCTCTGTGCGTGCCGCGCGATGGGCTACACACTGGACGTCCCTCGAGGAGCACTACATTTTCCAGAGCCCTCGAACAGCCTCAGGACAGCATTTCGGGTGAGTCCGACTTTGTCATGGCCCTTGTGTGAGCTGCCATGGGAAAACACTGTGCTTTGAATACTTCGAGGACCTCGTACCTGAAGTCACTCTGCCCGAGGAGAAAGTCAGCATGTTACCATGCCGTGTCGCTAACGGCACGCCCAGCACGAACACAGGCCTGGAAGTAAGACCCCGAGTGGCGGTGCAGAAGCGGAGGCGTGCAGCGGTTTCCAGGAGGCGGCGGCCTCGGCTCTGGGCACCTTCAACGGCAGCAGGGTTTTCTGGACACGTAGGAGGCTGGCGCGGGCCCCCTGTTCCCGGCAGGAACACTGAGTACCGCCAGGCCCACCTGGGTCTGCCTAAGCACATCCAGGCCCGTAGCCCTTTAGAGCCCCTCTGTGTATGCCGAGCGTAGGGAAACGCGCTGCACTCTCCTTGGGAGCAGCGGAAGGTACCTCAGCACTCGCACACGTTCACGGACACCGTTCTGGCACGTCCCACATGGCGTCCAAGTCTTACGCATTACCCGAGGCTGAGCTGAACTCAGAGAAACCCTCGGCTTCGCATTCCACCTAGGACCTCCCGCCTGAAGTCACCGTGCCTCCCAGAGAGAGTCGGCTTGCGTTCTTACTGCCATGTAAGTCCCCTTCCTCCCGTGGCACTGCAGGCTTTGAATAGCCACAGGCCCAGAGGAGCAGCTACGGCGTTCCTTGGTTGAGGCAGTTCGCTTGATGCAGAACACCCTACTTCGAGAAGTTGATTCAGGGAAGGAAACTCAGGGTGACCTGTGTCTCTTGGGCTTGTTAGAAACCACGGGGATGTCTGCTGAGTGCGCCCACGGAAACGGGGGCCTGCTGCAAGTAGCCTTGCTTTCCCGTTTGGAAGGCTGCGTTCATGCTGCCTTGAAGCTACCTGACATTCCCTGCTCTCGACAGGCCTGTTAGCCCTGTCAGAGTGCTTCGGGGAACGTTATGAGTCTGCTCTGTCTAAACCAGGTGCTTCCATGGCCGCGGCTCTGGTCCGCCTGACAAGCTCTAGAGCTAGAGGGAACCTCAACGTGACAAGTTGCCTCCAGCGTAGGCCCCTAGTAGCCGTGCAGAAAGGGAGGCAGGCAGCTGTCTCCATGAGTTCTCAGTCGCTTAGAGGCTTTATTTTAAAGGAAGTAGTACACTTTGGAGGACTCCTAGGCCTCTCGGGTATGCATCACTTTCCCTCCAAGTTCAGCGAGTACCTCCAGACCCCTGTGGGGCGGCTGAGCAACTTCGAGGCCCATTGGTTGACCCCACTCCCCCACCCCCGGAGGCCCTCTGTGCGTGCCGCGCGATGGGCTACACACTGGACGTCCCTCGAGGAGCGCTACATTTCCAGAGCCCTCGAACAGCCTCAGGACAGCATTTCGGGTGAGTCCGACTTTGTCATGGCCCTTGTGTGAGCTGCCATGGGAAAACACTGTGCTTTGAATACTTCGAGGACCTCGTACCTGAAGTCACTCTGCCCGAGGAGAAAGTCAGCATCTTACCATGCCGTGTCGCTAACGGCACGCCCAGCACGAACACAGGCCTGGAAGTAAGGCCCCGAGTGGCGGTGCAGAAGCGGAGGCGTGCAGCAGTTTCCAGGAGGCGGCGGCCTCGGCTCTGGGCACCTTCAACGGCAGCAGGGTTTTCTGGACACCTAGGAGGCTGGCGCGGGCCCCCTGTTCCCGGCAGGAACACTGAGTACCGCCAGGCCCACCTGGGTCTGCTAAGCAACATCCAGGCCCGTAGCCCTTTAGAGCCCCTCTGTGTATGCCGAGCGTAGGGAAACGCGCTGCACTCTCCTTGGGAGCAGCTTAAGGTCCTCAGCACTCGCACACGTTCACGGACACCGTTCTGGCACGTCCCACATGGCGTCGAAGTCTTACGCATTACCCGAGGCTGAGCTGAACTCAGAGAAACCCTCGGCTTCGCATTCCACCTAGGACCTCCTGCCTGAAGTCACCGTGCCTCCCAGAGAGAGTCGGCTTGCGTTCTTACTGCCATGTAAGTCCCCTTCCTCCCGTGGCACTGCAGGCTTTGAATAGCCACAGGCCCAGAGGAGCAGCTACGGCGTTCCTTGGTTGAGGCAGTTCGCTTGATGCAGAACACCCTACTTCGAGAAGTTGATTCAGGGAAGGAAACTCAGGGTGACCTGTGTCTCTTTGGGCTTGTTAGAAACCACGGGGATGTCTGCTGAGTGCGCCCACGGAAACGGGGGCCTGCTGCAAGTAGCCTTGCTTTCCCGTTTGGAAGGCTGCGTTCATGCTGCCTTGAAGCTACCTGACATTCCCTGCTCTCGACAGGCCTGTTAGCCCTGTCAGAGTGCTTCGGGGAACGTTATGAGTCTGCTCTGTCTAAACCAGGTGCTTCCATGGCCGCGGCTCTGGTCCGCCTGACAAGCTCTAGAGCTAGAGGGAACCTCAACGTGACAAGTTGCCTCCAGCGTAGGCCCCTAGTAGCCGTGCAGAAAGGGAGGCAGGCAGCTGTCTCCATGAGTTCTCAGTCGCTTAGAGGCTTTATTTTAAAGGAAGTAGTACACTTTGGAGGACTCCTAGGCCTCTCGGGTATGCATCACTTTCCCTCCAAGTTCAGCGAGTACCTCCAGACCCCTGTGGGGCGGCTGAGCAACTTCGAGGCCCATGGTTGACCCCACACCCCCACCCCCGGAGGCCCTCTGTGCGTGCCGCGCGATGGGCTACACACTGGACGTCCCTCGAGGAGCACTACATTTCCAGAGCCCTCGAACAGCCTCAGGACAGCATTTCGGGTGAGTCCGACTTGGTCATGGCCCTTGTGTGAGCTGCCATGGGAAAACACTGTGCTTTGAATACTTCGAGGACCTCGTACCTGAAGTCACTCTGCCCGAGGAGAAAGTCAGCATGTTACCATGCCGTGTCGCTAACTGGCACGCCCAGCACGAACACAGGCCTGGAAGTAAGGCCCCGAGTGGCGGTGCAGAAGCGGAGGCGTGCAGCAGTTTCCAGGAGGCGGCGGCCTCGGCTCTGGGCACCTTCAACGGCAGCAGGGTTTTCTGGACACGTAGGAGGCTGGCGCGGGCCCCCTGTTCCCGGCAGGAACACTGAGTACCGCCAGGCCCACCTGGGTCTGCTAAGCAACATCCAGGCCCGTAGCCCTTTAGAGCCCCTCTGTGTATGCCGAGCGTAGGGAAACGCGCTGCACTCTCCTTGGGAGCAGCTTAAGGTCCTCAGCACTCGCACACGTTCACGGACACCGTTCTGGCACGTCCCACATGGCGTCCAAGTCTTACGCATTACCCGAGGCTGAGCTGAACTCAGAGAAACCCTCGGCTTCGCATTCCACCTAGGACCTCCTGCCTGAAGTCACCGTGCCTCCCAGAGAGAGTCGGCTTGCGTTCTTACTGCCATGTAAGTCCCCTTCCTCCCGTGGCACTGCAGGCTTTGAATAGCCCACAGGCCCAGAGGAGCAGCTACGGCGTTCCTTGGTTGAGGCAGTTTCGCTTGATGCAGAACACCCTACTTCGAGAAGTGATTCAGGGAAGGAAACTCAGGGTGACCTGTGTCTCTTTGGGCTTGTTAGAAACCACGGGGATGTCTGCTGAGTGCGCCCACGGAAACGGGGGCCTGCTGCAAGTAGCCTTGCTTTCCCGTTTGGAAGGCTGCGTTCATGCTGCCTGGAAGCACCTGACATTCCCTGCTCTCGACAGGCCTGTTAGCCCTGTCAGAGTGCTTCGGGGAACGTTATGAGTCTGCTCTGTCTAAACCAGGTGCTTCCATGGCCGCGGCTCTGGTCCGCCTGACAAGCTCTAGAGCTAGACGGAACCTCAACGTGACAAGTTGCCTCCAGCGTAGGCCCCTAGTAGCCGTGCAGAAAGGGAGGCAGGCAGCTGTCTCCATGAGTTCTCAGTCGCTTAGAGGCTTTATTTTAAGGAAGTAGTACACTTTGGAGGACTCCTAGGCCTCTCGGGTATGCATCACTTTCCCTCCAAGTTCAGCGAGTACCTCCAGACCCCTGTGGGGCGGCTGAGCAACTTCGAGGCCCATTGGTTGACCCCACTCCCCCACCCCCGGAGGCCCTCTGTGCGTGCCGCGCGATGGGCTACACACTGGACGTCCCTCGAGGAGCACTACATTTCCAGAGCCCTCGAACAGCCTCAGGACAGCATTTCGGGTGAGTCCGACTTGGTCATGGCCCTTGTGTCAGCTGCCATGGGAAAACACTGTGCTTTGAATACTTCGAGGACCTCGTACCTGAAGTCACTCTGCCCGAGGAGAAAGTCAGCATGTTACCATGCCGTGTCGCTAACGGCACGCCCAGCACGAACACAGGCCTGGAAGTATGGCCCCGAGTGGCGGTGCAGAAGCGTAGGCGTGCAGCATTTCCAGGAGGCGGCGGCCTCGGCTCTGGGCACCTTCAACGGCAGCAGGGTTTTCTGGACACGTAGGAGGCTGGCGCGGGCCCCCTGTTCCCGGCAGGAACACTGAGTACCGCCAGGCCCACCTGGGTCTGCTAAGCAACATCCAGGCCCCGTAGCCCTTTAGAGCCCCTCTGTGTATGCCGAGCGTAGGGAAACGCGCTGCACTCTCCTTGGGAGCAGCTTAAGGTCCTCAGCACTCGCACACGTTCACGGACACCGTTCTGGCACGTCCCCACATGGCGTCGAAGTCTTACGCATTACCCGAGGCTGAGCTGAACTCAGAGAAACCCTCGGCTTCGCATTCCACCTAGGACCTCCCGCCTGAAGTCACCGTGCCTCCCAGAGAGAGTCGGCTTGCGTTCTTACTGCCATGTAAGTCCCCTTCCTCCCGTGGCACTGCAGGCTTTGAATAGCCACAGGCCCAGAGGAGCAGCTACGGCGTTCCTTGGTTGAGGCAGTTCGCTTGATGCAGAACACCCTACTTCGAGAAGTTGATTCAGGGAAGGAAACTCAGGGTGACCTGTGTCTCTTTGGGCTTGTTAGAAACCACGGGGATGTCTGCTGAGTGCGCCCACGGAAACGGGGGCCTGCTGCAAGTAGCCTTGCTTTCCCGTTTGGAAGGCTGCGTTCATGCTGCCTTGAAGCTACCTGACATTCCCTGCTCTCGACAGGCCTGTTAGCCCTGTCAGAGTGCTTCGGGGAACGTTATGAGTCTGCTCTGTCTAAACCAGGTGCTTCCATGGCCGCGGCTCTGGTCCGCCTGACAAGCTCTAGAGCTAGACGGGAACCTCAACGTGGACAAGTTGCCTCCAGCGTAGGCCCCTAGTAGCCGTGCAGGAAGGGAGGCAGGCAGCTGTCTCCATGAGTTCTCAGTCACTTAGAGGCTTTATTTTAAAGGAAGTAGTACACTTTGGAGACTCCTAGGCCTCTCGGGTATGCATCACTTTCCCTCCAAGTTCAGCGAGTACCTCCAGACCCCTGTGGGGCGGCTGAGCTAACTTCGAGGCCCATTGGTTGACCCCACTCCCCCACCCCGGAGGCCCTCTGTGCGTGCCGCGCGATGGGCTACACACTGGACGTCCCTCGAGGAGCGCTACATTTCCAGAGCCCTCGAACAGCCTCAGGACAGCATTTCGGGTGAGTCCGACTTGGTCATGGCCCTTGTGTCAGCTGCCATGGGAAAACACTGTGCTTTGAATACTTCGAGGACCTCGTACCTGAAGTCACTCTGCCCGAGGAGAAAGTCAACATGTTACCATGCCGTGTCGCTAACGGCACGCCCAGCACGAACACAGGACTGGAAGTAAGGCCCCGAGTTTCGGTGCAGAAGCGGAGGCGTGCAGCAGTTTCCAAGAGGCGGCGGCCTCGGCTCTGGGCACCTTCAACGGCAGCAGGGTTTTCTGGACACCTAGGAGACTGGCGCGGGCCCCCTGTTCCCGGCAGGAACACTGAGTACCGCCAGGCCCACCTGGGTCCTGCTAAGCAACATCCAGGCCCGTAGCCCTTTAGAGCCCCTCTGTGTATGCCGAGCGTAGGGAAACGCGCTGCACTCTCCTTGGGAGCAGCTTAAGGTCCTCAGCACTCGCACACGTTCACGGACACCGTTCTGGCACGTCCCACATGGCGTCGAAGTCTTACGCATTACCCGAGGCTGAGCTGAACTCAGAGAAACCCTCGGCTTCGCATTCCACCTAGGACCTCCTGCCTGTAGTCACCGTGCCTCCCAGAGAGAGTCGGCTTGCGTTCTTACTGCCATGTAAGTCCCCTTCCTCCCGTGGCACTGCAGGCTTTGAATAGCCACAGGCCCAGAGGAGCAGCTACGGCGTTCCTTGGTTGAGGCAGTTTGCTTGATGCAGAACACTCTACTTCGAGAAGTTGATTCAGGGAAGGAAACTCAGGGTGACCTGTGTCTCTTTGGGCTTGTTAGAAACCACGGGGATGTCTGCTGATGTGCGCCCACGGAAACGGGGCCTGCTGCAAGTAGCCTTGCTTTCCCGTTTGGAAGGCTGCGTTCATGCTGCCTTGAAGCTACCTGACATTCCCTGCTCTCGACAGGCCTGTTAGCCCTGTCAGAGTGCTTCGGGGAACGTTATGAGTCTGCTCTGTCTAAACCAGGTGCTTCCATGGCCGCGGCTCTGGTCCGCCTGACAAGCTCTAGAGCTAGAGGGAACCTCAACGTGACAAGTTGGCCTCCAGCGTAGGCCCCTAGTAGCCGTGCAGAAAGGGAGGCAGGCAGCTGTCTCCATGAGTTCTCAGTCGCTTAGAGGCTTTATTTTAAAGGAAGTAGTACACTTTGGAGGACTCCTAGGCCTCTCGGGTATGCATCACTTTCCCTCCAAGTTCAGCGAGTACCTCCAGACCCTGTGGGGCGGCTGAGCAACTTCGAGGGCCCATTGGTTGACCCCACTCCCCCACCCCGGAGGCCCTCTGTGCGTGCCGCGCGATGGGCTACACACTGGACGTCCCTCGAGGAGCACTACATTTCCAGAGCCCTCGAACAGCCTCAGGACAGCATTTCGGGTGAGTCCGACTTTGTCATGGCCCTTGTGTTGAGCTGCCATGGGAAAAACACTGTGCTTTGAATACTTCGAGGACCTCGTACCTGAAGTCACTCTGCCCGAGGAGAAAGTCAGCATCTTACCATGCCGTGTCGCTAACGGCACGCCCAGCACGAACACAGGCCTGGAAGTAAGACCCCGAGTGGCAGTGCAGAAGCGGAGGCGTGCAGCGGTTTCCAGGAGGCGGCGGCCTCGGCTCTGGGCACCTTCAACGGCAAGCAGGGTTTTCTGGACACGTAGGAGGCTGGCGCGGGCCCCCTGTTCCCGGCAGGAACACTGAGTACCGCCAGGCCCACCTGGGTCTGCTAAGCAACATCCAGGCCCGTAGCCCTTTAGAGCCCCTCTGTGTATGCCGAGCGTAGGGAAACGCGCTGCACTCTCCTTGGGAGCAGCTTAAGGTCCTCAGCACTCGCACACGTTCACGGACACCGTTCTGACACGTCCCACATGGCGTCGAAGTCTTACGCATTACCCGAGGCTGAGCTGAACTCAGAGAAACGCTCGGCTTCGCATTCCACCTAGGACCTCCCGCCTGAAGTCACCGTGCCTCCCAGAGAGAGTCGGCTTGCGTTCTTACTGCCATGTAAGTCCCCTTCCTCCCGTGGCACTGCAGGCTTTGAATAGCCACAGGCCCAGAGGAGCAGCTACGGCGTTCCTTGGTTGAGGCAGTTCGCTTGATGCAGAACACCCTACTTCGAGAAGTTGATTCAGGGAAGGAAACTCAGGGTGACCTGTGTCTCTTTGGGCTTGTTAGAAACCACGGGGATGTCTGCTGAGTGCGCCCACGGAAACGGGGGCCTGCTGCAAGTAGCCTTGCTTTCCCGTTTGGAAGGCTGCGTTCATGCTGCCTTGAAGCTACCTGACATTCCCTGCTCTCGACAGGCCTGTTAGCCCTGTCAGAGTGCTTCGGGGAACGTTATGAGTCTGCTCTGTCTAAACCAGGTGCTTCCATGGCCGCGGCTCTGGTCCGCCTGACAAGCTCTAGAGCTAGACGGAACCTCAACGTGACAAGTTGCCTCCAGCGTAGGCCCCTAGTAGCCGTGCAGAAAGGGAGGCAGGCAGCTGTCTCCATGAGTTCTCAGTCGCTTAGAGGCTTTATTTTAAAGGAAGTAGTACACTTTGGAGGACTCCTAGGCCTCTCGGGTATGCATCACTTTCCCTCCAAGTTCAGCGAGTACCTCCAGACCCCTGTGGGGCGGCTGAGCTACTTCGGGGCCCATTGGTTGACCCCACTCCCCCACCCCCGGAGGCCCTCTGTGCGTGCCGCGCGATGGGCTACACACTGGACGTCCCTCGAGGAGCGCTACATTTCCAGAGCCCTCGAACAGCCTCAGGACAGCATTTCGGGTGAGTCCGACTTTGTCATGGCCCTTGTGTGAGCTGCCATGGGAAAACACTGTGCTTTGAATACTTCGAGGACCTCGTACCTGAAGTCACTCTGCCCGAGGAGAAAGTCAGCATGTTACCATGCCGTGTCGCTAACGGCACGCCCAGCACGAACACAGGCCTGGAAGTAAGGCCCCGAGTGGCGGTGCAGAAGCGGAGGCGTGCAGCAGTTTCCAAGAGGCGGCGGCCTCGGCTCTGGGCACCTTCAACGGCAGCAGGGTTTTCTGGACACTAGGAGGCTGGCGCGGGCCCCCTGTTCCCGGCAGGAACACTGAGTACCGCCAGGCCCACCTGGGTCTGCTAAGCAACATCCAGGCCCGTAGCCCTTTAGAGCCCCTCTGTGTATGCCGAGCGTAGGGAAACGCGCTGCACTCTCCTTGGGAGCAGCTTAAGGTCCTCAGCACTCGCACACGTTCACGGACACCGTTCTGGCACGTCCCACATGGCGTCCGAGTCTTACGCATTACCCGAGGCTGAGCTGAACTCAGAGAAACCCTCGGCTTCGCATTCCACCTAGGACCTCCTGCCTGAAGTCACCGTGCCTCCAGAGAGAGTCGGCTTGCGTTCTTACTGCCATGTAAGCTCCCCTTCCTCCCGTGGCACTGCAGGCTTTGAATAGCCACAGGCCCAGAGGAGCAGCTACGGCGTTCCTTGGTTGAGGCAGTTCGCTTGATGCAGAACACCCTACTTCGAGAAGTTGATTCAGGGAAGGAAACTCAGGTGACCTGTGTCTCTTTGGGCTTGTTAGAAACCACGGGGATGTCTGCTGAGTGCGCCCACGAAACGGGGCCTGCTGCAAGTAGCCTTGCTTTCCCGTTTGGAAGGCTGCGTTCATGCTGCCTTGAAGCTACCTGACATTCCCTGCTCTCGACAGGCCTGTTAGCCCTGTCAGAGTGCTTCGGGGAACGTTATGAGTCTGCTCTGTCTAAACCAGGTGCTTCCATGGCCGCGGCTCTGGTCCGCCTGACAAGCTCTAGAGCTAGAGGAACCTCAACGTGACAAGTTGCCTCCAGCGTAGGCCCCTAGTAGCCGTGCAGAAAGGGAGGCAGGCAGCTGTCTCCATGAGTTCTCAGTCGCTTAGAGGCTTTATTTTAAAGGAAGTAGTACACTTTGGAGGACTCCTAGGCCTCTCGGGTATGCATCACTTTCCCTCCAAGTTCAGCGAGTACCTCCAGACCCCTGTGGGGCGGCTGAGCAACTTCGAGGCCCATTGGTTGACCCCACTCCCCCACCCCCGGAGGCCCTCTGTGCGTGCCGCGCGATGGGCTACACACTGGACGTCCCTCGAGGAGCGCTACATTTCCAGAGCCCTCGAACAGCCTCAGGACAGCATTTCGGGTGAGTCCGACTTTGTCATGGCCCTTGTGTGAGCTGCCATGGGAAAACACTGTGCTTTGAATACTTCGAGGACCTCGTACCTGAAGTCACTCTGCCCGAGGAGAAAGTCAGCATCTTACCATGCCGTGTCGCTAACGGCACGCCCAGCACGAACACAGGCCTGGAAGTAAGGCCCCGAGTGGCGGTGCAGAAGCGTAGGCGTGCAGCAGTTTCCAGGAGGCGGCGGCCTCGGCTCTGGGCACCTTCAACGGCAGCAGGGTTTTCTGGACACCTAGGAGGCTGGCGCGGGCCCCCTGTTCCCGGCAGGAACACTGAGTACCGCCAGGCCCCTCTGTGTATGCCGAGCGTAGGGAAACGCGCTGCACTCTCCTTGGGAGCAGCTTAAGGTCCTCAGCACTCGCACACGTTCACGGACACCGTTCTGGCACGTCCCACATGGCGTCCAAGTCTTACGCATTACCCGAGGCTGAGCTGAACTCAGAGAAACCCTCGGCTTCGCATTCCACCTAGGACCTCCTGCCTGAAGTCACCGTGCCTCCCAGAGAGAATCGGCTTGCGTTCTTACTGCCATGTAAGTCCCCTTCCTCCCGTGGCACTGCAGGCTTTGAATAGCCACAGGCCCAGAGGAGCAGCTACGGCGTTCCTTGGTTGAGGCAGTTTGCTTGATGCAGAACACTCTACTTCGAGAAGTTGATTCAGGGACGGAAACTCAGGGTGACCTGTGTCTCTTTGGGCTTGTTAGAAACCACGGGGATGTCTGCTGAGTGCGCCCACGGAAACGGGGGCCTGCTGCAAGTAGCCTTGCTTTCCCGTTTGGAAGGCTGCGTTCATGCTGCCTTGAAGCTACCTGACATTCCCTGCTCTCGACAGGCCTGTTAGCCCTGTCAGAGTGCTTCGGGGAACGTTATGAGTCTGCTCTGTCTAAACCAGGTGCTTCCATGGCCGCGGCTCTGGTCCGCCTGACAAGCTCTAGAGCTAGACGGAACCTCAACCGTGACAAGTTGCCTCCAGCGTAGGCCCCTAGTAGCCGTGCAGAAAGGGAGGCAGGCAGCTGTCTCCATGAGTTCTCAGTCGCTTAGAGGCTTTATTTTAAAGGAAGTAGTACACTTTGGAGGACTCCTAGGCCTCTCGGGTATGCATCACTTTCCCTCCAAGTTCAGCGAGTACTCCAGACCCCTGTGGGGCGGCTGAGCAACTTCGAGGGCCCATTGGTTGACCCCACTCCCCCACCCCCGGAGGCCCTCTGTGCGTGCCGCGCGATGGGCTACACACTGGACGTCCCTCGAGGAGCGCTACATTTCCAGAGCCCTCGAACAGCCTCAGGACAGCATTTCGGGTGAGTCCGACTTGGTCATGGCCCTTGAGGTGAGCTGCCATGGGAAAACACGGTGCTTGAATACTTCGAGGACCTCGTACCTGAAGTCACTCTGCCCGAGGAGAAAGTCAGCATGTTACCATGCCGTGTCGCTAACGGCACGCCCAGCACGAACACAGGCCTGGAAGTAAGGCCCCGAGTGGCGGTGCAGAAGCGGAGGCGTGCAGCAGTTTCCAGGAGGCGGCGGCCTCGGCTCTGGGCACCTTCAACGGCAGCAGGGTTTTCTGGACACCTAGGAGACTGGCGCGGGCCCCCTGTTCCCGGCAGGAACACTGAGTACCGCCAGGCCCACCTGGGTCTGCTAAGCAACATCCAGGCCCGTAGCCCTTTAGAGCCCCTCTGTGTATGCCGAGCGTAGGGAAACGCGCTGCACTCTCCTTGGGAGCAGCTTAAGGTCCTCAGCACTCGCCACACGTTCACGGACACCGTTCTGGCACGTCCCACATGGCGTCGAAGTCTTACGCATTACCCGAGGCTGAGCTGAACTCAGAGAAACCCTCGGCTTCGCATTCCACCTAGGACCTCCCGCCTGAAGTCACCGTGCCTCCCAGAGAGAGTCGGCTTGCGTTCTTACTGCCATGTAAGTCCCCTTCCTCCCGTGGCACTGCAGGCTTTGAATAGCCACAGGCCCAGAGGAGCAGCTACGGCGTTCCTTGGTTGAGGCAGTTCGCTTGATGCAGAACACCCTACTCGAGAAGTTGATTCAGGAAGGAAACTCAGGGTGACCTGTGTCTCTTTGGGCTTGTTAGAAACCACGGGGATGTCTGCTGAGTGCGCCCACGGAAACGGGGGCCTGCTGCAAGTAGCCTTGCTTTCCCGTTTGGAAGGCTGCATTCATGCTGCCTTGAAGCTACCTGACATTCCCTGCTCTCGACAGGCCTGTTAGCCCTGTCAGAGTGCTTCGGGGAACGTTATGAGTCTGCTCTGTCTAAACCAGGTGCTTCCATGGCGCGGCTCTGGTCCGCCTGACAAGCTCTAGAGCTAGAGGGAACCTCAACGTGACAAGTTGCCTCCAGCGTAGGCCCCTAGTAGCCGTGCAGAAAGGGAGGCAGGCAGCTGTCTCCATGAGTTCTCAGTCGCTTAGAGGCTTTATTTTAAAGGAAGTAGTACACTTTGGAGGACTCCTAGGCCTCTCGGGTATGCATCACTTTCCCTCCAAGTTCAGCGAGTACCTCCAGACCCCTGTGGGGCGGCTGAGCTAACTTCGAGGCCCATTGGTTGACCCCACTCCCCCACCCCGGAGGCCCTCTGTGCGTGCCGCGCGATGGGCTACACACTGGACGTCCCTCGAGGAGCGCTACATTTCCAGAGCCCCTCGAACAGCCTCAGGACAGCATTTCGGGTGAGTCCGACTTGGTCATGGCCCTTGTGTGAGCTGCCATGGGAAAAACACTGTTGCTTTGAATACTTCGAGGACCTCGTACCTGAAGTCACTCTGCCGAGGAGAAAGTCAGCATTTTACCATGCCGTGTCGCTAACGGGCACGCCCAGCACGAACACAGGCCTGGAAGTAAGGCCCCGAGTGGCGGTGCAGAAGCGGAGGCGTGCAGCAGGTTTCAAGGAGGCGGCGGCCTCGGCTCTGGGCACCTTCAACGGCAGCAGGGTTTTCTGGACACCTAGGAGGCTGGCGCGGGCCCCCTGTTCCGGCAGGAACACTGAGTACCGCCAGGCCCACCTGGGTCTGCTAAGCAACATCCAGGCCCGTAGCCCTTTAGAGCCCCTCTGTGTATGCCGAGCGTAGGGAAACGCGCTGCACTCTCCTGGGAGCCGCGGAGGACCTCAGCACTCGCACACGTTCACGGACACCGTTCTGGCACGTCCCACATGGCGTCGAAGTCTTACGCATTACCCGAGGCTGAGCTGAACTCAGAGAAACCCTCGGCTTCGCATTCCACCTAGGACCTCCCGCCTGAAGTCACCGTGCCTCCCAGAGAGAGTCGGCTTGCGTTCTTACTGCCATGTAAGTCCCCTCCTCCCATGGCACTGCAGGCTTTGAATAGCCACAGGCCCAGAGGAGCAGCTACGGCGTTCCTTGGTTGAGGCAGTTCGCTTGATGCAGAACACTCTACTTCGAGAAGTTGATTCAGGAAGGAAACTCAGGGTGACCTGTGTCTCTTTGGGCTTGTAGAAACCACGGGGATGTCTGCTGAGTGCGCCCACGGAAACGGGGGCCTGCTGCAAGTAGCCTTGCTTTCCCGTTGGAAGGCTGCATTCATGCTGCCTTGAAGCTACCTGACATTCCCTGCTCTCGACAGGCCTGTTAGCCCTGTCAGAGTGCTTCGGGGAACGTTATGAGTCTGCTCTGTCTAAACCAGGTGCTTCCATGGCCGCGGCTCTGGTCCGCCCTGACAAGCTCTAGAGCTAGAGGGAACCTCAACGTGACAAGTTGCCTCCAGCGTAGGCCCCTAGTAGCCGTGCAGAAAGGGAGGCAGGCAGCTGTCTCCATGAGTTCTCAGTCGCTTAGAGGCTTTATTTTAAAGGAAGTAGTACACTTTGGAGGACTCCTAGGCCTCTCGGGTATGCATCACTTTCCCTCCAAGTTCAGCGAGTACCTCCAGACCCCTGTGGGGCGGCTGAGCAACTTCGAGGCCCATTGGTTGACCCCACTCCCCCACCCCCGGAGGCCCTCTGTGCGTGCCGCGCGATGGGCTACACACTGGACGTCCCTCGAGGAGCACTACATTTCCAGAGCCCTCGAACAGCCTCAGGACAGCATTTCGGGTGAGTCCGACTTTGTCATGGCCCTTGTGTGAGCTGCCATGGGAAAACACTGTGCTTTGAATACTTCGAGGACCTCGTACCTGAAGTTCACTCTGCCCGAGGAGAAAGTCAGCATCTTACCATGCCGTGTCGCTAACGGCACGCCCAGCACGACACAGGCCTGGAAGTAAGGCCCCGAGTGGCGGTGCAGAAGCGGAGGCGTGCAGCAGTTTCCAGGAGGCGGCGGCCTCGGCTCTGGGCACCTTCAACGGCAGCAGGGTTTTCTGGACACCGTAGGAGGCTGGCGCGGGCCCCCTGTTTCCCGGCAGGAACACTGAGTACCGCCAGGCCCACCTGGGTCTGCTAAGCAAACATCCAGGCCCGTAGCCCTTTAGAGCCCCTCTGTGTATGCCGAGCGTAGGGAAACGCGCTGCACTCTCCTTGGGAGCAGCTTAAGGTCCTCAGCACTCGCACACGTTCACGGACACCGTTTCTGGCACGTCCCACATGGCGTCCAAGTCTTACGCATACCCGAGGCTGAGCTGAACTCAGAGAAACCCTCGGCTTCGCATTCCACCTAGGACCTCCTGCCTGAGTCACCGTGCCTCCCAGAGAGAGTCGGCTTGCGTTCTTACTGCCATGTAAGTCCCCTTCCTCCCGTGGCACTGCAGGCTTTGAATAGCCACAGGCCCAGAGGAGCAGCTACGGCGTTTCCTTGGTTGAGGCAGTTGCTTGATGCAGAACACCCTACTTCGAGAAGTTGATTCAGGGAAGGAACTCAGGGTGACCTGTGTCTCTTTGGGCTTGTTAGAAACCACGGGATGTCTGCTGAGTGCGCCCACGGAAACGGGGGCCTGCTGCAAGTAGCCTTGCTTTCCCGTTTGGAAGGCTGCGTTCATGCTGCCTTGAAGCTACCTGACATTCCCTGCTCTCGACAGGCCTGTTAGCCCTGTCAGAGTGCTTCGGGGAACGTTATGAGTCTGCTCTGTCTAAACCAGGTGCTTCCATGGCCGCGGCTCTGGTCCGCCTGACAAGCTCTAGAGCTAGAGGGAACCTCAACGTGACAAGTTGCCTCCAGCGTAGGCCCCATAGTAGCCGTGCAGAAAGGGAGGCAGGCAGCTGTCTCCATGAGTTCTCAGTCGCTTAGAGACTTTATTTTAAAGGAAGTAGTACACTTTGGAGGACTCCTAGGCCTCTCGGGTATGCATCACTTTCCCTCCAAGTTCAGCGAGTACCTCCAGACCCCTGTGGGCGGCTGAGCTACTTCGGGGCCCATTGGTTGACCCCACTCCCCCACCCCCGGAGGCCCTCTGTGCGTGCCGCGCGATGGGCTACACACTGGACGTCCCTCGAGGAGCGCTACATTTCCAGAGCCCTCGAACAGCCTCAGGACAGCATTTCGGTGAGTCCGACTTGTCATGGCCCTTGTGTCAGCTGCCATGGGAAAACACTGTGCTTTGAATACTTCGAGGACCTCGTACCTGAAGTCACTCTGCCCGAGGAGAAAGTCAGCATGTTACCATGCCGTGTCGACTAACGGCACGCCAGCACGAACACAGGCCTGGAAGTAAGGCCCCGAGTGGCGGTGCAGAAGCGGAGGCGTGCAGCAGTTTCCAGGAGGCGGCGGCCTCGGCTCTGGGCACCTTCAACGGCAGCAGGGTTTTCTGGACACCTAGGATGAGCTGGCGCGGGCCCCCTGTTCCCGGCAGGAACACTGAGTACCGCCAGGCCCACCTGGGTCTGCTAAGCAACATCCAGGCCCGTAGCCCTTTAGAGCCCCTCTGTGTATGCCGAGCGTAGGGAAACGCGCTGCACTCTCCTTGGGAGCCGCGGAAGGACCTCAGCACTCGCACACGTTCACGGACACCGTTCTGGCACGTCCCACATGGCGTCGAAGTCTTACGCATTACCCGAGGCTGAGCTGAACTCAGAGAAACCCTCGGCTTCGCATTCCACCTAGGACCTCCTGCCTGAAGTCACCGTGCCTCCCAGAGAGAGTCGGCTTGCGTTCTTACTGCCATGTAAGTCCCCTTCCTCCCGTGGCACTGCAGGCTTTGAATAGCCACAGGCCCAGAGGAGCAGCTACGGCGTTCCTTGGTTGAGGCAGTTCGCTTGATGCAGAACACCCTACTTCGAGAAGTTGATTCAGGGAAGGAAACTCAGGGTGACCTGTGTCTCTTTGGGCTTGTTAGAAACCACGGGGATGTCTGCTGAGTGCGCCCACGGAAACGGGGGCCTGCTGCAAGTAGCCTTGCTTTCCCGTTTGGAAGGCTGCGTTCATGCTGCCTTGAAGCTACCTGACATTCCCTGCTCTCGACAGGCCTGTTAGCCCTGTCAGAGTGCTTCGGGGAACGTTATGAGTCTGCTCTGTCTAAACCAGGTGCTTCCATGGCCGCGGCTCTGGTCCGCCTGACAAGCTCTAGAGCTAGAGGGAACCTCAACGTGACAAGTTGCCTCCAGCGTAGGCCCCTAGTAGCCGTGCAGGAAGGGAGGCAGGCAGCTGTCTCCATGAGTTCTCAGTCGCTTAGAGGCTTTATTTTAAAGGAAGTAGTACACTTTGGAGGACTCCTAGGCCTCTCGGGTATGCATCACTTTCCCTCCAAGTTCAGCGAGTACCTCCAGACCCCTGTGGGGCGGCTGAGCAACTTCGAGGCCCATTGGTTGACCCCACCCCCCACCCCCGGAGGCCCTCTGTGCGTGCCGCGCGATGGGCTACACACTGGACGTCCCTCGAGGAGAGCTACATTTCCAGAGCCCTCGAACAGCCTCAGGACAGCATTTCGGGTGAGTCCGACTTTGTCATGGCCCTTGTGTGAGCTGCCATGGGAAAACACTGTGCTTTGAATACTTCGAGGACCTCGTACCTGAAGTCACTCTGCCCGAGGAGAAAGTCAGCATGTTACCATGCCGTGTCGCTAACGGCACGCCCAGCACGAACACAGGCCTGGAAGTAAGGCCCCGAGTGGCGGTGCAGAAGCGGAGGCGTGCAGCAGTTTCCAAGAGGCGGCGGCCTCGGCTCTGGGCACCTTCAACGGCAGCAGGGTTTTCTGGACACCTAGGAGGCTGGCGCGGGCCCCCTGTTCCCGGCAGGAACACTGAGTACCGCCAGGCCCACCTGGGTCTGCTAAGCAACATCCAGGCCCGTAGCCCTTTAGAGCCCCTCTGTGTATGCCGAGCGTAGGGAAAAGCGCTGCACTCTCCTTGGGAGCCGCGGAAGGACCTCAGCACTCGCACACGTTCACGGACACCGTTCTGGCACGTCCCACATGGCGTCGAAGTCTTACGCATTACCCGAGGCTGAGCTGAACTCAGAGAAACCCTCGGCTTCGCATTCCACCTAGGACCTCCTGCCTGAAGTCACCGTGCCTCCCAGAGAGAGTCGGCTTGCGTTCTTACTGCCATGTAAGTCCCCTTCCTCCCGTGGCACTGCAGGCTTTGAATAGCCACAGGCCCAGAGGAGCAGCTACGGCGTTCCTTGGTTGAGGCAGTTCGCTTGATGCAGAACACCCTACTTCGAGAAGTTGATTCAGGGAAGGAAACTCAGGGTGACCTGTGTCTCTTTGGGCTTGTTAGAAACCACGGGGATGTCTGCTGAGTGCGCCCACGGAAACGGGGGCCTGCTGCAAGTAGCCTTGCTTTCCCGTTTGGAAGGCTGCGTTCATGCTGCCTTGAAGCTACCTGACATTCCCTGCTCTCGACAGGCCTGTTAGCCCTGTCAGAGTGCTTCGGGGAACGTTATGAGTCTGCTCTGTCTAAACCAGGTGCTTCCATGGCCGCGGCTCTGGTCCGCCTGACAAGCTCTAGAGCTAGAGGGAACCTCAACGTGACAAGTTGCCTCCAGCGTAGGCCCCTAGTAGCCGTGCAGAAAGGGAGGCAGGCAGCTGTCTCCATGAGTTCTCAGTCGCTTAGAGGCTTTATTTTAAAGGAAGTAGTACACTTTGGAGGACTCCTAGGCCTCTCGGGTATGCATCACTTTCCCTCCAAGTTCAGCGAGTACCTCCAGACCCCTGTGGGGCGGCTGAGCAACTTCGAGGCCCATTGGTTGACCCCACCCCCGGAGGCCCTCTGTGCGTGCCGCGCGATGGGCTACACACTGGACGTCCCTCGAGGAGCGCTACATTTCCAGAGCCCTCGAACAGCCTCAGGACAGCATTTCGGGTGAGTCCGACTTTGTCATGGCCCTTGTGTGAGCTGCCATGGGAAAACACTGTGCTTTGAATACTTCGAGGACCTCGTACCTGAAGTCACTCTGCCCGAGGAGAAAGTCAGCATGTTACCATGCCGTGTCGCTAACGGCACGCCCAGCACGAACACAGGCCTGGAAGTAAGGCCCCGAGTGGCGGTGCAGAAGCGTAGGCGTGCAGCAGTTTCCAGGAGGCGGCGGCCTCGGCTCTGGGCACCTTCAACGGCAGCAGGGTTTTCTGGACACGTAGGAGGCTGGCGCGGGCCCCCTGTTCCCGGCAGGAACACTGAGTACCGCCAGGCCCACCTGGGTCTGCTAAGCAACATCCAGGCCCGTAGCCCTTTAGAGCCCCTCTGTGTATGCCGAGCGTAGGGAAACGCGCTGCACTCTCCTTGGGAGCAGCTTAAGGTCCTCAGCACTCGCACACGTTCACGGACACCGTTCTGGCACGTCCCACATGGCGTCGAAGTCTTACGCATTACCCGAGGCTGAGCTGAACTCAGAGAAACCCTCGGCTTCGCATTCCACCTAGGACCTCCTGCCTGAAGTCACCGTGCCTCCCAGAGAGAGTCGGCTTGCGTTCTTACTGCCATGTAAGTCCCCTTCCTCCCGTGGCACTGCAGGCTTTGAATAGCCACAGGCCCAGAGGAGCAGCTACGGCGTTCCTTGGTTGAGGCAGTTCGCTTGATGCAGAACACCCTACTTCGAGAAGTTGATTCAGGGAAGGAAACTCAGGGTGACCTGTGTCTCTTTGGGCTTGTTAGAAACCACGGGGATGTCTGCTGAGTGCGCCCACGGAAACGGGGGCCTGCTGCAAGTAGCCTTGCTTTCCCGTTTGGAAGGCTGCGTTCATGCTGCCTTGAAGCTACCTGACATTCCCTGCTCTCGACAGGCCTGTTAGCCCTGTCAGAGTGCTTCGGGGAACGTTATGAGTCTGCTCTGTCTAAACCAGGTGCTTCCATGGCCGCGGCTCTGGTCCGCCTGACAAGCTCTAGAGCTAGAGGGAACCTCAACGTGACAAGTTGCCTCCAGCGTAGGCCCCTAGTAGCCGTGCAGAAAGGGAGGCAGGCAGCTGTCTCCATGAGTTCTCAGTCGCTTAGAGGCTTTATTTTAAAGGAAGTAGTACACTTTGGAGGACTCCTAGGCCTCTCGGGTATGCATCACTTTCCCTCCAAGTTCAGCGAGTACCTCCAGACCCCTGTGGGGCGGCTGAGCAACTTCGAGGCCCATTGGTTGACCCCACTCCCCCACCCCCGGAGGCCCTCTGTGCGTGCCGCGCGATGGGCTACACACTGGACGTCCCTCGAGGAGCACTACATTTCCAGAGCCCTCGAACAGCCTCAGGACAGCATTTCGGGTGAGTCCGACTTGGTCATGGCCCTTGTGTCAGCTGCCATGGGAAAACACTGTGCTTTGAATACTTCGAGGAACCTCGTACCTGAAGTCACTCTGCCCGAGGAGAAAGTCAGCATGCTTACCCATGCCGTGTCGCTAACGGCACGCCCAGCACGAAACACAGGCCTGGAAGTAAGGCCCCCGAGTGGCGGTGCAGAAGCGTAGGCGTGCAGCAGTTTCCAGGAGGCGGCGGCCTCGGCTCTGGGCACCTTCAACGGCAGCAGGGTTTTCTGGACACGTAGGAGGCTGGCGCGGGCCCCCTGTTCCCGGCAGGAACACTGAGTACCGCCAGGCCCACCTGGGTCTGCTAAGCAACATCCAGGCCCGTAGCCCTTTAGAGCCCCTCTGTGTATGCCGAGCGTAGGGAAACGCGCTGCACTCTCCTTGGGAGCAGCTTAAGGTACCTCAGCACTTCGCACACGTTCACGGACACCGTTCTGGCACGTCCCACATGGCGTCGCAAGTCTTACGCATTACCCGAGGCTGAGCTGAACTCAGAGAAACCCTCGGCTTCGCATTCCACCCTAGGACCTCCCGCCTGAAGTCACCGTGCCTCCCAGAGAGAGTCGGCTTGCGTTCTTACTGCCATGTAAGTCCCCTTCCTCCCGTGGCACTGCAGGCTTTGAATAGCCACAGCCCAGAGGAGCAGCTACGGCGTTCCTTGGTTGAGGCAGTTCGCTTGATGCAGAACACCTACTTCGAGAAGTTGATTCAGGGAAGGAAACTCAGGTGACCTGTGTCTCTTTGGGCTTGTTAGAAACCACGGGATGTCTGCTGAGTGCGCCCACGGAAACGGGGCCTGCTGCAAGTAGCCTTGCTTTCCGTTTGGAAGGCTGCGTTCATGCTGCCTTGAAGCTACCTGACATTCCCTGCTCTCGACAGGCCTGTTAGCCCTGTCAGAGTGCTTCGGGGAACGTTATGAGTCTGCTCTGTCTAAACCAGGTGCTTCCATGGCCGCGGCTCTGGTCCGCCTGACAAGCTCTAGAGCTAGAGGGAACCTCAACGTGACAAGTTGCCTCCAGCGTAGGCCCCTAGTAGCCGTGCAGAAGGGAGGCAGGCAGCTGTCTCCATGAGTTCTCAGTCGCTTAGAGGCTTTATTTTAAAGGAAGTAGTACACTTTGGAGGACTCCTAGGCCTCTCGGGTATGCATCACTTTCCCTCCAAGTTCAGCGAGTACCTCCAGACCCCTGTGGGGCGGCTGAGCAACTTCGAGGCCATTGGTTGACCCACTCCCCCACCCCCGGAGGCCCTCTGTGCGTGCCGCGCGATGGGCTACACACTGGACGTCCCTCGAGGAGCACTACATTTCAGAGCCCTCGAACAGCCTCAGGACAGCATTTCGGGTGAGTCCGACTTTGTCATGGCCCTTGTGTGAGCTGCCATGGGAAACACTGTGCTTTGAATACTTCGAGGACCTCGTACCTGAAGTCACTCTGCCCGAGGAGAAAGTCAGCATGTTACCATGCCGTGTCGCTAACGGCACGCCCAGCACGAACACAGGCCTGGAAGTAAGGCCCCGAGTGGCGGTGCAGAAGCGTAGGCGTGCAGCAGTTTCCAGAGGCGGCGGCCTCGGCTCTGGGCACCTTCAAACGGCAGCAGGGTTTTCTGGACACGTAGGAGGCTGGCGCGGGCCCCCTGTTCCCGGCAGGAACACTGAGTACCGCCAGGCCCACCTGGGTCTGCTAAGCAACATCCAGGCCCGTAGCCCTTTAGAGCCCCTCTGTGTATGCCGAGCATAGGGAAACGCGCTGCACTCTCCTTGGGAGCCGCGAAGGACCTCAGCACTCGCACACGGTCACGGACACCGTTCTGGCACGTCCCACATGGCGTCGCAAGTCTTACGCATTACCCGAGGCTGAGCTGAACTCAGAGAAACACCTCGGCTTCGCATTCCACCTAGGACCTCCCTGCCTGAAGTCACCGTGCTCCCAGAGAGAGTCGGCTTGCGTTCTTACTGCCATGTAAGTCCCCTTCCTCCCGTGGCACTGCAGGCTTTGAATAGCACAGGCCCAGAGGAGCAGCTACGGCGTTCCTTGGTTGAGGCAGTTCGCTTGATGCAGAACACCCTACTTCGAGAAGTTGATTCAGGGAAGGAAACTCAGGGTGACCTGTGTCTCTTTGGGCTTGTTAGAAACCACGGGGATGTCTGCTGAGTGCGCCCACGAAACGGGGGCCTGCTGCAAGTAGCCTTGCTTTCCCGTTTGGAAGGCTGCGTTTCATGCTGCCTTGAAGCTACCTGACATTCCCTGCTCTCGACAGGCCTGTTAGCCCTGTCAGAGTGCTTCGGGGAACGTTATGAGTCTGCTCTGTCTAAACCAGGTGCTTCCATGGCCGCGGCTCTGGTCCGCCTGACAAGACTCTAGAGCTAGAGGGAACCTCAAAGGTGACAAGTTGCCTCCAGCGTAGGGCCCCTAGTAGCCGTGCAGAAGGGAGGCAGGCAGCTGTCTCCATGAGTTCTCAGTCGCTTAGAGGCTTTATTTTAAAGGAAGTAGTACACTTTGGAGGACTCCTAGGCCTCTCGGGTATGCATCACTTTCCCTCCAAGTTCAGCGAGTACCTCCAGAACCCTGTGGGGCGGCTGAGCAACTTCGAGGCCCATTGGTTGACCCCACTCCCCCACCCCCGGAGGCCCTCTGTGCGTGCCGCGCGATGGGCTACACACTGGACGTCCCTCGAGGAGCAGCTACATTTCCAGAGCCCCTCGAACAGCCTCAGGACAGCATTTCGGGTGAGTCGACTTTGTCATGGCCCTTGTGTGAGCTGCCATGGGAAAAACACTGTGCTTTGAATACTTCGAGACCTCGTACCTGAAGTCACTCTGCCCGAGGAGAAAGTCAGCATGTTTACTATGCCGTGTCGCTAACGGCACGCCCAGCACGAACACAGGCCTGGAAGTAAACCCCGAGTGGCGGTGCAGAAGCGGAGGCGTGCAGCAGTTTCCAAGAGGCGGCGGCCTCGGCTCTGGGCACCTTCAACGGCAGCAGGGTTTTCTGGACACCTAGGAGACTGGCGCGGGCCCCCTGTTCCCGGCAGGAACACTGAGTACCGCCAGGCCCACCTGGGTCTGCTAAGCAACATCCAGGCCCGTAGCCCTTTAGAGCCCCTCTGTGTATGCCGAGCGTAGGGAAACGCGCTGCACTCTCCTTGGGAGCCGCGGAAGGACCTCAGCGCTCGCACACGGTCACGGACACCGTTCTGGCACGTCCCACATGGCGTCGAAGTCTTACGCATTACCCGAGGCTGAGCTGAACTCAGAGAAACCCTCACTTCGCATTCCACCTAGGACCTCCCGCCTGAAGTCACCGTGCCTCCCAGAGAGAGTCGGCTTGCGTTCTTACTGCCATGTAAGTCCCCTCCTCCCGTGGCACTGCAGGCTTTGAATAGCCACAGGCCCAGAGGAGCAGCTACGGCGTTCCTTGGTTGAGGCAGTTCGCTTGATGCAGAACACCCTACTTCGAGAAGTTGATTCAGGGAAGGAAACTCAGGGTGACCTGTGTCTCTTTGGGCTTGTTAGAAACCACGGGGATGTCTGCTGAGTGCGCCACGGAAACGGGGGCCTGCTGCAAGTAGCCTTGCTTTCCCGTTTGGAAGGCTGCGTTCATGCTGCCTTGAAGCTACCTGACATTCCCTGCTCTCGACAGGCCTGTTAGCCCTGTCAGAGTGCTTCGGGGAACGTTATGAGTCTGCTCTGTCTAAACCAGGTGCTTCCATGGCCGCGGCTCTGGTCCGCCTGACAAGCTCTAGAGCTAGAGGGAACCTCAACGTGACAAGTTGCCTCCAGCGTAGGCCCCTAGTAGCCGTGCAGGAAAGGGAGGCAGGCAGCTGTCTCCATGAGTTCTCAGTCGCTTAGAGGCTTTATTTTAAAGGAAGTAGTACACTTTGGAGGACTCCTAGGCCTCTCGGGTATGCATCACTTTCCCTCCAAGTTCAGCGAGTACCTCCAGACCCCTGTGGGGCGGCTGAGCAACTTCGGGGCCCATTGGTTGACCCCACTCCCCCACCCCCGGAGGCCCTCTGTGCGTGCCGCGCGATGGGCTACACACTGGACGTCCCTCGAGGAGCACTACATTTCCAGAGCCCTCGAACAGCCTCAGGACAGCATTTCGGGTGAGTCCGACTTTGTCATGGCCCTTGTGTGAGCTGCCATGGGAAAACACTGTGCTTTGAATACTTCGAGGACCTCGTACCTGAAGTCACTCTGCCCGAGGAGAAAGTCAGCATGTTACCATGCCGTGTCGCTAACGGCACGCCCAGCACGAACACAGGCCTGGAAGTAAGGCCCCGAGTTTCGGTGCAGAAGCGGAGGCGTGCAGCAGTTTCCAAGAGGCGGCGGCCTCGGCTCTGGGCACCTTCAACGGCAGCAGGGTTTTCTGGACACCTAGGAGACTGGCGCGGGCCCCCTGTTCCCGGCAGGAACACTGAGTACCGCCAGGCCCACCTGGGTCTGCTAAGCAACATCCAGGCCCGTAGCCCTTTAGAGCCCCTCTGTGTATTGCCGAGCGTAGGGAAACGCGCTGCACTCTCCTTGGGAGCCGCGTAAGGTACCTCAGCACTCGCACACGTTCACGGACACCGTTCTGGCACGTCCCACATGGCGTCGAAGTCTTACGCATTACCCGAGGCTGAGCTGAACTCAGAGAAACCCTCGGCTTCGCATTCCACCTAGGACCTCCCGCCTGAAGTCACCGTGCCTCCCAGAGAGAGTCGGCTTGCGTTCTTACTGCCATGTAAGTCCCCTTCCTCCCGTGGCCACTGCAGGCTTTGAATAGCCACAGGCCCAGAGGAGCAGCTACGGCGTTCCTTGGTTGAGGCAGTTCGCTTGATGCAGAACACCCTACTTCGAGAAGTTGATTCAGGGAAGGAAACTCAGGGTGACCTGTGTCTCTTTGGGCTTGTTAGAAACCACGGGGATGTCTGCTGAGTGCGCCCACGGAAACGGGGGCCTGCTGCAAGTAGCCTTGCTTTCCCGTTTGGAAGGCTGCGTTCATGCTGCCTTGAAGCTACCTGACATTCCCTGCTCTCGACAGGCCTGTTAGCCCTGTCAGAGTGCTTCGGGGAACGTTATGAGTCTGCTCTGTCTAAACCAGGTGCTTCCATGGCCGCGGCTCTGGTCCGCCTGACAAGCTCTAGAGCTAGAGGGAACCTCAACGTGACAAGTTGCCTCCAGCGTAGGCCCCTAGTAGCCGTGCAGAAGGGAGGCAGGCAGCTGTCTCCATGAGTTCTCAGTCGCTTAGAGGCTTTATTTTAAAGGAAGTAGTACACTTTGGAGGACTCCTAGGCCTCTCGGGTATGCATCACTTTCCCTCCAAGTTCAGCGAGTACCTCCAGACCCCTGTGGGGCGGCTGAGCAACTTCGAGGCCCATTGGTTGACCCCACTCCCCCACCCCCGGAGGCCCTCTGTGCGTGCCGCGCGATGGGCTACACACTGGACGTCCCTCGAGGAGCACTACATTTCCAGAGCCCTCGAACAGCCTCAGGACAGCATTTCGGGTGAGTCCGACTTTGTCATGGCCCTTGTGTCAGCTGCCATGGGAAAACACTGTGCTTTGAATACTTCGAGGACCTCGTACCTGAAGTCACTCTGCCCGAGGAGAAAGTCAGCATCTTACCATGCCGTGTCGCTAACGGCACGCCCAGCACGAACACAGGCCTGGAAGTAAGGCCCCGAGTGGCGGTGCAGAAGCGGAGGCGTGCAGCAGTTTCCAGGAGGCGGCGGCCTCGGCTCTGGGCACCTTCAACGGCAGCAGGGTTTTCTGGACACGTAGGAGGCTGGCGCGGGCCCCCCTGTTCCCGGCAGGAACACTGAGTACCGCCAGGCCCACCTGGGTCTGCTAAGCAACATCCAGGCCCGTAGCCCTTTAGAGCCCCTCTGTGTATGCCGAGCGTAGGGAAACGCGCTGCACTCTCCTTGGGAGCCGCGGAAGGACCTCAGCACTCGCACACGTTCACGGACACCGTTCTGGCACGTCCCACATGGCGTCGAAGTCTTACGCATTACCCGAGGCTGAGCTGAACTCAGAGAAACCCTCGGCTTCGCATTCCACCTAGGACCTCCCGCCTGAAGTCACCGTGCCTCCCAGGAGAGAGTCGGCTTGCGTTCTTACTGCCATGTAAGTCCCCTTCCTCCCGTGGCACTGCAGGCTTTGAATAGCCACAGGCCCAGAGGAGCAGCTACGGCGTTCCTTGGTTGAGGCAGTTCGCTTGATGCAGAACACCCTACTTCGAGAAGTTGATTCAGGGAAGGAAACTCAGGGTGACCTGTGTCTCTTTGGGCTTGTTAGAAACCACGGGGATGTCTGCTGAGTGCGCCCACGGAAACGGGGGCCTGCTGCAAGTAGCCTTGCTTTCCCGTTTGGAAGGCTGCAGTTCATGCTGCCTTGAAAGCTACCTGACATTCCTGCTCTCGACAGGCCTGTTAGCCCTGTCAGAGTGCTTCGGGGAACGTTATGAGTCTGCTCTGTCTAAACCAGGTGCTTCCATGGCCGCGCTCTGGTCCGCCTGACAAGCTCTAGAGCTAGAGGGAACCTCAACGTGACAAGTTGCCTCCAGCGTAGGCCCCTAGTAGCCGTGCAGAAAGGGAGGCAGGCAGCTGTCTCCATGAGTTCTCAGTCGCTTAGAGGCTTTATTTTAAAGGAAGTAGTACACTTTGGAGGACTCCTAGGCCCTCTCGGGTATGCATCACTTTCCCTCCAAGTTCAGCGAGTACCTCCAGACCCCTGTGGGGCGGCTGAGCTACTTCGGGGCCCAATGGTTGACCCCACTCCCCCACCCCCGGAGGCCCTCTGTTGCGTGCCGCGCGATGGGCTACACACTGGACGTCCCTCGAGGAGCACTACATTTCCAGAGCCCTCGAACAGCCTCAGGACAGCATTTCGGGTGAGTCCGACTTTGTCATGGCCCTTGTGTGAGCTGCCATGGGAAAACACTGTGCTTTGAATACTTCGAGGACCTCGTACCTGAAGTCACTCTGCCCGAGGAGAAAGTCAACATGTACCATGCCGTGTCGCTAACGGCACGCCCAGCACGAACACAGTCCTGGAAGGAAGGCCACAAGTGGCGGTGCAGAAGCGGAGGCGTGCAGCAGTTTCCAGGAGGCGGCGGCCTCGGCTCTGGGCACCTTCAACGGCAGCAGGGTTTTCTGGACACGTAGGAGGCTGGCGCGGGCCCCCTGTTCCCGGCAGGAACACTGAGTACCGCCAGGCCCACCTGGGTCTGCTAAGCAACATCCAGGCCCGTAGCCCTTTAGAGCCCCTCTGTGTATGCCGAGCGTAGGGAAACGCGCTGCACTCTCCTTGGGAGCCAGCTTAAGGTCCTCAGTACTCGCACACGTTCACGGACACCGTTCTGGCACGTCCCACATGGCGTCCAAGTCTTACACATTACCCGAGGCTGAGCTGAACTCAGAGAAACGTTCGGCTTCGCATTCCACCTAGGACCTCCTGCCTGAAGTCACCGGCCTCCCAGAGAGAAGTCGGCTTGCGTTCTTACTGCCATGTAAGTCCCCTTCCTCCCGTGGCACTGCAGGCTTTGAATAGCCACAGGCCCAGAGGAGCAGCTACGGCGTTCCTTGGTTGAGGCAGTTCGCTTGATGCAGAACACCCTACTTCGAGAAGTTGATTCAGGGAAGGAACTCAGGGTGACCTGTGTCTCTTTTGGCTTGTTAGAAACCACGGGGATGTCTGCTGAGTGCGCCCACGGAAACGGGGGCCTGCTGCAAGTAGCCTTGCTTCCCGTTTGGAAGGCTGCAGTTCATGCTGCCTTGAAGCTACCTGACATTCCCTGCTCTCGACAGGCCTGTTAGCCCTGTCAGAGTGCTTCGGGGAACGTTATGAGTCTGCTCTGTCTAAACCAGGTGCTTCCATGGCCGCGGCTCTGGTCCGCCTGACAAGCTCTAGAGCTAGAGGGAACCTCAACGGTGACAAGTTGCCTCCAGCGTAGGCCCCTAGTAGCCGTGCAGGAAGGGAGGCAGGCAGCTGTCTCCATGAGTTCTCAGTCACTTAGAGGCTTTATTTTAAAGGAAGTAGTACACTTTGGAGGACTCCTAGGCCTCTCGGGTATGCATCACTTTCCCTCCAAGTTCAGCGAGTACCTCCAGAACCCTGTGGGGCGGCTGAGCAACTTCGAGGCCCATTTGGTGACCCCACTCCCCCACCCCCGAGGCCCTCTGTGCGTGCCGGCGCGATGGGCTACACACTGGACGTCCCTCGAGGAGCGCTACATTTCCAGAGCCCTCGAACAGCCTCAGGACAGCATTTCGAGTGAGTCCGACTTTGTCATGGCCCTTGTGTGAGCTGCCATGGGAAAACACTGTGCTTTGAATACTTCGAGGACCTCGTACCTGAAGTCACTCTGCCCGAGGAGAAAGTCAGCATCTTACCATGCCGTGTCGCTAACGGCACGCCCAGCACGAACACAGTCCTGGAAGTAAACCCCGAGTGGCGGTGCAGAAGCGGAGGCGTGCAGCAGTTTCCATGGAGGCGGCGGCCTCGGCTCTGGGCACCTTCAACGGCAGCAGGGTTTTCTGGACACCGTAGGAGGCTGGCGCGGGCCCCCCTGTTCCCGGCAGGAACAACTGAGTACCGCCAGGCCCACCTGGGTCTGCTAAGCAACATCCAGGCCCGTAGCCCTTTAGAGCCCCTCTGTGTATGCCGAGCGTAGGAAACGCGCTGCACTCCTCCTTGGGAGCAGCTTAAGGTCCTCAGCACTCGCACACGTCACGGACACCGTTCTGGCACGTCCCACATGGCGTCTAAGTCTTACGCATTACCCTAGGCTGAGCTGAACTCAGAGAAACCCTCGGCTTCGCATTCCACCTAGGACCCTCCGCCTGAAGTCACCCGTGCCTCCCAGAGAGAGTCGGCTTGCGTTCTTACTGCCATGTAAGTCCCCTTCCTCCCGTGGCACTGCAGGCTTTGAATAGCCACAGGCCCAGAGGAGCAGCTACGGCGTTCCTTAGTTGAGGCAGTTCGCTTGATGCAGAACACCCTACTTCGAGAAGTTGATTCAGGGAAGGAAACTCAGGGTGACCCAGTGTCTCTTTGGGCTTGTTAGAAACCACGGGGATGTCTGCTGAGGCGCCCACGGAAACGGGGGCCTGCTGCAAGTAGCCTTGCTTTCCCGTTTGATTGGAAGGCTGCGTTCATGCTGCCTTGAAGCTACCTGACATTCCCTGCTCTCGACAGGCCTGTTAGCCCTGTCAGAGTGCTTCGGGGAACGTTATGAGTCTGCTCTGTCTAAACCAGGTGCTTCCATGGCCGCGGCTCTGGTCCGCCTGACAAGCTCTAGAGCTAGAGGGAACCTCAACGTGACAAGTTGCCTCCAGCGTAGGCCCCTAGTAGCCGTGCAGAAAGGGAGGCAGGCAGCTGTCTCCATGAGTTCTCAGTCGCTTAGAGGCTTTATTTTAAAGGAAGTAGTACACTTTGGAGGACTCCTAGGCCTCTCGGGTATGCATCACTTTCCCTCCAAGTTCAGCGAGTACCTCCAGACCCCTGTGGGGCGGCTGAGCAACTTCGAGGCCCATTGGTTGACCCCACTCCCCCACCCCCGGAGGCCCTCTGTGCGTGCCGCGCGATGGGCTACACACTGGACGTCCCTCGAGGAGCGCTACATTTCCAGAGCCCTCGAACAGCCTCAGGACAGCATTTCGGGTGAGTCCGACTTTGTCATGGCCCTTGTGTGAGCTGCCATGGGAAAACACTGTGCTTTGAATACTTCGAGGACCTCGTACCTGAAGTCACTCTGCCCGAGGAGAAAGTCAGCATCTTACCATGCCGTGTCGCTAACGGCACGCCCAGCACGAACACAGGCCTGGAAGTAAGGCCCCGAGTGGCGGTGCAGAAGCGGAGGCGTGCAGCAGTTTCCATGAGGCGGCGGCCTCGGCTCTGGGCACCTTCAACGGCAGCAGGGTTTTCTGGACACCTAGGAGGCTGGCGCGGGCCCCCTGTTCCCGGCAGGAACACTGAGTACCGCCAGGCCCACCTGGGTCTGCTAAGCAACATCCAGGCCCGTAGCCCTTTAGAGCCCCTCTGTGTATGCCGAGCGTAGGGAAACGCGCTGCACTCTCCTTGGGAGCAGCTTAAGGTCCTCAGCACTCGCACACGTTCACGGACACCGTTCTGGCACGTCCCACATGGCGTCGAAGTCTTACGCATTACCCGAGGCTGAGCTGAACTCAGAGAAACCCTCGGCTTCGCATTCCACCTAGGACCTCCTGCCTGAAGTCACCGTGCCTCCCAGAGAGAGTCGGCTTGCGTTCTTACTGCCATGTAAGTCCCCTTCCTCCCGTGGCACTGCAGGCTTTGAATAGCCACAGGCCCAGAGGAGCAGCTACGGCGTTCCTTGGTTGAGGCAGTTCGCTTGATGCAGAACACCCTACTTCGAGAAGTTGATTCAGGGAAGGAAACTCAGGGTGACCTGTGTCTCTTTGGGCTTGTTAGAAACCACGGGGATGTCTGCTGAGTGCGCCCACGGAAACGGGGGCCTGCTGCAAGTAGCCTTGCTTTCCCGTTTGGAAGGCTGCGTTCATGCTGCCTTGAAGCTACCTGACATTCCCTGCTCTCGACAGGCCTGTTAGCCCTGTCAGAGTGCTTCGGGGAACGTTATGAGTCTGCTCTGTCTAAACCAGGTGCTTCCATGGCCGCGGCTCTGGTCCGCCTGACAAGCTCTAGAGCTAGAGGGAACCTCAACGTGACAAGTTGCCTCCAGCGTAGGCCCCTAGTAGCCGTGCAGAAAGGGAGGCAGGCAGCTGTCTCCATGAGTTCTCAGTCGCTTAGAGGCTTTATTTTAAAGGAAGTAGTACACTTTGGAGGACTCCTAGGCCTCTCGGGTATGCATCACTTTCCCTCCAAGTTCAGCGAGTACCTCCAGACCCCTGTGGGGCGGCTGAGCAACTTCGAGGCCCATTGGTTGACCCCACTCCCCCACCCCGGAGGCCCTCTGTGCGTGCCGCGCGATGGGCTACACACTGGACGTCCCTCGAGGAGCGCTACATTTCCAGAGCCCTCGAACAGCCTCAGGACAGCATTTCGGGTGAGTCCGACTTGGTCATGGCCCTTGTGTGAGCTGCCATGGGAAAACACTGTGCTTTGAATACTTCGAGGACCTCGTACCTGAAGTCACTCTGCCCGAGGAGAAAGTCAGCATGTTACCATGCCGTGTCGCTAACGGCACGCCCAGCACGAACACAGGCCTGGAAGTAAGGCCCCGAGTGGCGGTGCAGAAGCGGAGGCGTGCAGCAGTTTCCAGGAGGCGGCGGCCTCGGCTCTGGGCACCTTCAACGGCAGCAGGGTTTTCTGGACACCTAGGAGGCTGGCGCGGGCCCCCTGTTCCCGGCAGGAACACTGAGTACCGCCAGGCCCACCTGGGTCTGCTAAGCAACATCCAGGCCCGTAGCCCTTTAGAGCCCCTCTGTGTATGCCGAGCGTAGGGAAACGCGCTGCACTCTCCTTGGGAGCAGCTTAAGGTCCTCAGCACTCGCACACGTTCACGGACACCGTTCTGGCACGTCCCACATGGCGTCCAAGTCTTACGCATTACCCGAGGCTGAGCTGAACTCAGAGAAACCCTCGGCTTCGCATTCCACCTAGGACCTCCTGCCTGAAGTCACCGTGCCTCCCAGAGAGAGTCGGCTTGCGTTCTTACTGCCATGTAAGTCCCCTTCCTCCCGTGGCACTGCAGGCTTTGAATAGCCACAGGCCCAGAGGAGCAGCTACGGCGTTCCTTGGTTGAGGCAGTTCGCTTGATGCAGAACACCCTACTTCGAGAAGTTGATTCAGGGAAGGAAACTCAGGGTGACCTGTGTCTCTTTGGGCTTGTTAGAAACCACGGGGATGTCTGCTGAGTGCGCCCACGGAAACGGGGGCCTGCTGCAAGTAGCCTTGCTTTCCCGTTTGGAAGGCTGCGTTCATGCTGCCTTGAAGCTACCTGACATTCCCTGCTCTCGACAGGCCTGTTAGCCCTGTCAGAGTGCTTCGGGGAACGTTATGAGTCTGCTCTGTCTAAACCAGGTGCTTCCATGGCCGCGGCTCTGGTCCGCCTGACAAGCTCTAGAGCTAGAGGGAACCTCAACGTGACAAGTTGCCTCCAGCGTAGGCCCCTAGTAGCCGTGCAGGAAGGGAGGCAGGCAGCTGTCTCCATGAGTTCTCAGTCGCTTAGAGGCTTTATTTTAAAGGAAGTAGTACACTTTGGAGGACTCCTAGGCCTCTCGGGTATGCATCACTTTCCCTCCAAGTTCAGCGAGTACCTCCAGAACCCTGTGGGGCGGCTGAGCAACTTCGAGGCCCATTGGTTGACCCCACTCCCCCACCCCGGAGGCCCTCTGTGCGTGCCGCGCGATGGGCTACACACTGGACGTCCCTCGAGGAGCGCTACATTTCCAGAGCCCTCGAACAGCCTCAGGACAGCATTTCGGGTGAGTCCGACTTTGTCATGGCCCTTGTGTGAGCTGCCATGGGAAAACACTGTGCTTTGAATACTTCGAGGACCTCGTACCTGAAGTCACTCTGCCCGAGGAGAAAGTCAGCATCTTACCATGCCGTGTCGCTAACGGCACGCCCAGCACGAACACAGGCCTGGAAGTAAGGCCCCGAGTGGCGGTGCAGAAGCGGAGGCGTGCAGCAGTTTCCAGGAGGCGGCGGCCTCGGCTCTGGGCACCTTCAACGGCAGCAGGGTTTTCTGGACACCTAGGAGGCTGGCGCGGGCCCCCTGTTCCCGGCAGGAACACTGAGTACCGCCAGGCCCACCTGGGTCTGCTAAGCAACATCCAGGCCCGTAGCCCTTTAGAGCCCCTCTGTGTATGCCGAGCGTAGGGAAACGCGCTGCACTCTCCTTGGGAGCAGCTTAAGGTCCTCAGCACTCGCACACGTTCACGGACACCGTTCTGGCACGTCCCACATGGCGTCGAAGTCTTACGCATTACCCGAGGCTGAGCTGAACTCAGAGAAACCCTCGGCTTCGCATTCCACCTAGGACCTCCTGCCTGAAGTCACCGTGCCTCCCAGAGAGAGTCGGCTTGCGTTCTTACTGCCATGTAAGTCCCCTTCCTCCCGTGGCACTGCAGGCTTTGAATAGCCACAGGCCCAGAGGAGCAGCTACGGCGTTCCTTGGTTGAGGCAGTTCGCTTGATGCAGAACACCCTACTTCGAGAAGTTGATTCAGGGAAGGAAACTCAGGGTGACCTGTGTCTCTTTGGGCTTGTTAGAAACCACGGGGATGTCTGCTGAGTGCGCCCACGGAAACGGGGGCCTGCTGCAAGTAGCCTTGCTTTCCCGTTTGGAAGGCTGCGTTCATGCTGCCTTGAAGCTACCTGACATTCCCTGCTCTCGACAGGCCTGTTAGCCCTGTCAGAGTGCTTCGGGGAACGTTATGAGTCTGCTCTGTCTAAACCAGGTGCTTCCATGGCCGCGGCTCTGGTCCGCCTGACAAGCTCTAGAGCTAGAGGGAACCTCAACGTGACAAGTTGCCTCCAGCGTAGGCCCCTAGTAGCCGTGCAGAAAGGGAGGCAGGCAGCTGTCTCCATGAGTTCTCAGTCGCTTAGAGGCTTTATTTTAAAGGAAGTAGTACACTTTGGAGGACTCCTAGGCCTCTCGGGTATGCATCACTTTCCCTCCAAGTTCAGCGAGTACCTCCAGACCCCTGTGGGGCGGCTGAGCAACTTCGAGGCCCATTGGTTGACCCACTCCCCCACCCCGGAGGCCCTCTGTGCGTGCCGCGCGATGGGCTACACACTGGACGTCCCTCGAGGAGCGCTACATTTCCAGAGCCCTCGAACAGCCTCAGGACAGCATTTCGGGTGAGTCCGACTTTGTCATGGCCCTTGTGTGAGCTGCCATGGGAAAACACTGTGCTTTGAATACTTCGAGGACCTCGTACCTGAAGTCACTCTGCCCGAGGAGAAAGTCAGCATGTTACCATGCCGTGTCGCTAACGGCACGCCCAGCACGAACACAGGCCTGGAAGTAAGGCCCCGAGTGGCGGTGCAGAAGCGGAGGCGTGCAGCAGTTTCCAGGAGGCGGCGGCCTCGGCTCTGGGCACCTTCAACGGCAGCAGGGTTTTCTGGACACCTAGGAGGCTGGCGCGGGCCCCCTGTTCCCGGCAGGAACACTGAGTACCGCCAGGCCCACCTGGGTCTGCTAAGCAACATCCAGGCCCGTAGCCCTTTAGAGCCCCTCTGTGTATGCCGAGCGTAGGGAAACGCGCTGCACTCTCCTTGGGAGCCGCGGAAGGACCTCAGCACTCGCACACGTTCACGGACACCGTTCTGGCACGTCCCACATGGCGTCGAAGTCTTACGCATTACCCGAGGCTGAGCTGAACTCAGAGAAACCCTCGGCTTCGCATTCCACCTAGGACCTCCCGCCTGAAGTCACCGTGCCTCCCAGAGAGAGTCGGCTTGCGTTCTTACTGCCATGTAAGTCCCCTTCCTCCCGTGGCACTGCAGGCTTTGAATAGCCACAGGCCCAGAGGAGCAGCTACGGCGTTCCTTGGTTGAGGCAGTTTGCTTGATGCAGAACACTCTACTTCGAGAAGTTGATTCAGGGAAGGAAACTCAGGGTGACCTGTGTCTCTTTGGGCTTGTTAGAAACCACGGGGATGTCTGCTGAGTGCGCCCACGGAAACGGGGGCCTGCTGCAAGTAGCCTTGCTTTCCCGTTTGGAAGGCTGCGTTCATGCTGCCTTGAAGCTACCTGACATTCCCTGCTCTCGACAGGCCTGTTAGCCCTGTCAGAGTGCTTCGGGGAACGTTATGAGTCTGCTCTGTCTAAACCAGGTGCTTCCATGGCCGCGGCTCTGGTCCGCCTGACAAGCTCTAGAGCTAGAGGGAACCTCAACGTGACAAGTTGCCTCCAGCGTAGGCCCCTAGTAGCCGTGCAGAAAGGGAGGCAGGCAGCTGTCTCCATGAGTTCTCAGTCGCTTAGAGGCTTTATTTTAAAGGAAGTAGTACACTTTGGAGGACTCCTAGGCCTCTCGGGTATGCATCACTTTCCCTCCAAGTTCAGCGAGTACCTCCAGACCCCTGTGGGGCGGCTGAGCAACTTCGAGGCCCATTGGTTGACCCCACTCCCCCACCCCCGGAGGCCCTCTGTGCGTGCCGCGCGATGGGCTACACACTGGACGTCCCTCGAGGAGCACTACATTTCCAGAGCCCTCGAACAGCCTCAGGACAGCATTTCGGGTGAGTCCGACTTTGTCATGGCCCTTGTGTGAGCTGCCATGGGAAAACACTGTGCTTTGAATACTTCGAGGACCTCGTACCTGAAGTCACTCTGCCCGAGGAGAAAGTCAGCATGTTACCATGCCGTGTCGCTAACGGCACGCCCAGCACGAACACAGGCCTGGAAGTAAGGCCCGAGTGGCGGTGCAGAAGCGGAGGCGTGCAGCAGTTTCCAGGAGGCGGCGGCCTCGGCTCTGGGCACCTTCAACGGCAGCAGGGTTTTCTGGACACGTAGGAGGCTGGCGCGGGCCCCCTGTTCCCGGCAGGAACACTGAGTACCGCCAGGCCCACCTGGGTCTGCTAAGCAACATCCAGGCCCGTAGCCCTTTAGAGCCCCTCTGTGTATGCCGAGCGTAGGGAAACGCGCTGCACTCTCCTTGGGAGCCGCGGAAGGACCTCAGCACTCGCACACGTTCACGGACACCGTTCTGGCGGCAGTCCCACATGGCGTCGAAGTCTTACGCATTACCCGAGGCTGAGCTGAACTCAGAGAAACCCTCGGCTTCGCATTCCACCTAGGACCTCCGCCTGAAGTCACCGTGCCTCCCAGAGAGAGTCGGCTTGCGTTCTTACTGCCATGTAAGTCCCCTTCCTCCCGTGGCACTGCAGGCTTTGAATAGCCACAGGCCCAGAGGAGCAGCTACGGCGTTCCTTGGTTGAGGCAGTTCGCTTGATGCAGAACACCCTACTTCGAGAAGTTGATTCAGGGAAGGAAACTCAGGGTGACCTGTGTCTCTTTGGGCTTGTTAGAAACCACGGGGAGTTTGTCGCTGTGCTAGTGGCGCCCACGGAAACGGGGGCCTGCTGCAAGTAGCCTTGCTTTCCCGTTTGGAAGGCTGCGTTCATGATGCCGCTTGAAGCTACCTGACATTCCCTGCTCTCGACAGGCCTGTTAGCCCTGTCAGAGTGCTTCGGGGAACGTTATGAGTCTGCTCTGTCTAAAACCAGGTGCTTCCATGGCCGCGGCTCTGGTCCGCCTGACAAGCTTAGAGCTAGAGGGAACCTCAACGTGACAAGTTGCCTCCAGCGTAGGCCCCTAGTAGCGTGCAGAAAGGGAGGCAGGCAGCTGTCTCCATGAGTCCTCGCGCTTAGAGGCTTTTATTTTAAAAGGAAGAGTACCTTTAGGACTCCTGCCTCTCGGGTAGCAGCACTTTCCCCTCCAAGTTCGGCGAGTACGAGTAGACCTCCACCCCTGGGGGCTGACACAAGCCCCCTGGCACACCATTGCCCTACACACCCCGGAGGCACCTCCCGCGAGGCCCTCCAGTTGCTTAGCCGGGATACCTCCCACACGAGAACCTCCGAGGAGCGCTACATTTCCAGAGCCCTCGAACAGCCTCAGGACAGCATTTCGGGTGAGTCCGACTTTTCATGGCCCTTGTGGAGCTGCCATGGAGAAAACACTGTGCTTTGAATACTTCGAGGACCTCGTACCTGAAGTCACTCTGCCGAGGAGAAAGTCAGCATCTTTACCATGCCGTGTCGCTAACGGCACGCCCAGCACGAACACAGGCTGGAAGTAAGGCCGAGTGGCGGTGCAGAAGCGGAGGCGTGCAGCAGTTTCCAGGAGGCGGCGGCCTCGGCTCTGGGCACCTTCAACGGCAGCAGGGTTTTCTGGACACGTAGGAGGCTGGCGCGGGCCCCCTGTTCCCGGCAGGAACACTGAGTACCGCCAGGCCCACCTGGGTCTGCTAAGCAACATCCAGGCCCGTAGCCCTTTAGAGCCCCTCTGTGTATGCCGAGCGTAGGGAGGAAACGCGCTGCACTCTCTCCTTGGGAGCCGCGGAAGGACTCCTCCAGCACTCGCGCACCACGACGTTCACGGGACCGTCTTTCCTGGCACGTCCCACATGTGCGTCGAAGTCTTACGCATTACACCGAGGCTGAGCTGAACTCAGAGAAACCCTCGGCTGCATCCTCGGCTTCGCGCTCAACGCCACTCACTCCCGCCACTGGACTGCTAGCACTTAAGTCACCAGTGCCCTCCCAGAGAGAGTCGGCTTGCGTTCTTACTGCCATGTAAGTCCCCTCCTCCCGTTGGCACTGCAGGCTTTGAATAGCCACAGGCCCAGAGGAGCAGCTACGGCGTTCCTTGGTTGAGGCAGTTCGCTTGATGCAGAACACCCTACTTCGAGAAGTTGATTCAGGGAAGGAAACTCAGGGTGACCTGTGTCTCTTTGGGCTTGTTAGAAAACACGGGGATGTCTGCTGAGTGCGCCCACGGAAACGGGGGCCTGCTGCAAGTAGCCTTGCTTTCCCGTTTGGAAGGCTGCGTTCATGCTGCCTTGAAGCTACCTGACATTCCCTGCTCTCGACAGGCCTGTTAGCCCTGTCAGAGTGCTTCGGGGAACGTTATGAGTCTGCTCTGTCTAAACCAGGTGCTTCCATGGCCGCGGCTCTGGTCCGCCTGACAAGCTCTAGAGCTAGAGGGAACCTCAACGTGACAAGTTGCCTCCAGCGTAGGCCCCTAGTAGCCGTGCAGAAAGGAGGCAGGCAGCTGTCTCCATGAGTTCTCAGTCGCTTAGAGGCTTTATTTTAAAGGAAGTAGTACACTTTGGAGGACTCCTAGGCCTCTCGGGTATGCATCACTTTCCCTCCAAGTTCAGCGAGTACCTCCAGACCCCTGTGGGGCGGGCTGAGCAACTTCGAGGCCCATTGGTTGACCCCACTCCCCCACCCCCGGAGGCCCTCTGTGCGTGCCGCGCGATGGGCTACACACTGGACGTCCCTCGAGGAGCGCTACATTTCCAGAGCCCTCGAACAGCCTCAGGACAGCATTTCGAGTGAGTCCGACTTTGTCATGGCCCTTGTGTGAGCTGCCATGGGAAAACACTGTGCTTTGAATACTTCGAGGACCTCGTACCTGAAGTCACTCTGCCCGAGGAGAAAGTCAGCATCTTACCATGCCGTGTCGCTAACGGCACGCCCAGCACGAACACAGGCCTGGAAGTAAGGCCCCGAGTGGCGGTGCAGAAGCGGAGGCGTGCAGCAGTTTCCAGGAGGCGGCGGCCTCGGCTCTGGGCACCTTCAACGGCAGCAGGGTTTTCTGGACACCTAGGAGGCTGGCGCGGGCCCCCTGTTCCCGGCAGGAACACTGAGTACCGCCAGGCCCACCTGGGTCTGCTAAGCAACATCCAGGCCCGTAGCCCTTTAGAGCCCCTCTGTGTATGCCGAGCGTAGGGAAACGCGCTGCACTCTCCTTGGGAGCAGCTTAAGGTCCTCAGCACTCGCACACGTTCACGGACACCGTTCTGGCACGTCCCACATGGCGTCGAAGTCTTACGCATTACCCGAGGCTGAGCTGAACTCAGAGAAACCCTCGGCTTCGCATTCCACCTAGGACCTCCTGCCTGAAGTCACCGTGCCTCCCAGAGAGAGTCGGCTTGCGTTCTTACTGCCATGTAAGTCCCCTTCCTCCCGTGGCACTGCAGGCTTTGAATAGCCACAGGCCCAGAGGAGCAGCTACGGCGTTCCTTGCTTGGTGAGGCAGTTCGCTTGATGCAGAACACCCTACTTCGAGAAGTTGATTCAGGGAAGGAAACTCAGGGTGACCTGTGTCTCTTTGGGCTTGTGAGAAACCACGGGGATGTCTGCTGAGTGCGCCCACGGAAACGGGGGCCTGCTGCAAGTAGCCTTGCTTTCCCGTTTGGAAGGCTGCGTTCATGCTGCCTTGAAGCTACCTGACATTCCCTGCTCTCGACAGGCCTGTTAGCCCTGTCAGAGTGCTTCGGGGAACGTTATGAGTCTGCTCTGTCTAAACCAGGTGCTTCCATGGCCGCGGCTCTGGTCCGCCTGACAAGCTCTAGAGCTAGAGGGAACCTCAACGTGACAAGTTGCCTCCAGCGTAGGCCCCTAGTAGCCGTGCAGAAGGGAGGCAGGCAGCTGTCTCCATGAGTTCTCAGTCGCTTAGAGGCTTTATTTTAAGGAAGTAGTACACTTTGGAGGACTCCTAGGCCTCTCGGGTATGCATCACTTTCCCTCCAAGTTCAGCGAGTACCTCCAGACCCCTGTGGGGCGGCTGAAACTTCGAGGCCCATTGGTTGACCCC
Organism: Tursiops truncatus; assembly: GCF_011762595.2. Classification (NCBI taxonomy): domain Eukaryota; kingdom Metazoa; phylum Chordata; class Mammalia; order Artiodactyla; family Delphinidae; genus Tursiops; species Tursiops truncatus. The sequence goes on along the minus strand of NW_022983272.1, from coordinate 3,700 downwards.
ACTCCCCCACCCCCGGCCCTCGGCTCTGTGCGTCGCGAGGGCTACACACTGGACGTCCCTCGAGGAGCGCTACATTTCCAGAGCCCTCGAACAGCCTCAGGACAGCATTTCGGTGAGTCCGACTTTGTCATGGCCCTTGTGTGAGCTGCCATGGAAAAACACTGTGCTTTGAATACTTCGAGGACCTCGTACCTGAAGTCACTCTGCCGAGGAGAAAGTCAGCATGTTACCATGCCGTGTCGCTAACGGCACGCCCAGCACGAACACAGGCCTGGAAGTAAGGCCCGAGTGGCGGTGCAGCAGAAGCGGAGGCGTGCAGCAGTTTCCAGGAGGCGGCGGCCTCGGCTCTGGGCACCTTCAACGGCAGCAGGGTTTTCTGGACACCTAGGAGACTGGCGCGGGCCCCCTGTTCCCGGCAGGAACACTGAGTACCGCCAGGCCCACCTGGGTCTGCTAAGCAACATCCAGGCCCGTAGCCCTTTAGAGCCCCTCTGTGTATGCCGAGCGTAGGGAAACGCGCTGCACTCTCCTTGGGAGCCGCGGAAGGACCTCAGCACTCGCACACGTTCACGGACACCGTTCTGGCACGTCCCACATGGCGTCGAAGTCTTACGCATTACCCGAGGCTGAGCTGAACTCAGAGAAACCCTCGGCTTCGCATTCCACCTAGGACCTCCTGCCTGAAGTCACCGTGCCTCCCAGAGAGAGTCGGCTTGCGTTCTTACTGCCATGTAAGTCCCCTTCCTCCCGTGGCACTGCAGGCTTTGAATAGCCACAGGCCCAGAGGAGCAGCTACGGCGTTCCTTGGTTGAGGCAGTTCGCTTGATGCAGAACACCCTACTTCGAGAAGTTGATTCAGGGAAGGAAAACTCAGGGTGACCTGTGTCTCTTTGGGCTTGTTAGAAACCACGGGGATGTCTGCTGAGTGCGCCCACGGAAACGGGGGCCTGCTGCAAGTAGCCTTGCTTTCCCGTTTGGAAGGCTGCATTCATGCTGCCTTGAAGCTACCTGACATTCCCTGCTCTCGACAGGCCTGTTAGCCCTGTCAGAGTGCTTCGGGGAACGTTATGAGTCTGCTCTGTCTAAACCAGGTGCTTCCATGGCCGCGGCTCTGGTCCGCCTGACAAGCTCTAGAGCTAGAGGGAACCTCAACGTGACAAGTTGCCTCCAGCGTAGGCCCCTAGTAGCGTGCAGAAAGGGAGGCAGGCAGCTGTCTCCATGAGTTCTCAGTCGCTTAGAGGCTTTATTTTAAAGGAAGTAGTACACTTTGGAGGACTCCTAGGCCTCTCGGGTATGCATCACTTTCCCTCCAAGTTCAGCGAGTACCTCCAGACCCCTGTGGGGCGGCTGAGCAACTTCGAGGCCCATTGGTTGACCCCACACCCCCACCACCGGAGGCCCTCTGTGCGTGCCGCGCGATGGGCTACACACTGGACGTCCCTCGAGGAGCGCTACATTTCCAGAGCCCTCGAACAGCCTCAGGACAGCATTTCGGGTGAGTCCGACTTGGTCATGGCCCTTGTGTGAGCTGCCATGGGAAAACACTGTGCTTTGAATACTTCGAGGACCTCGTACCTGAAGTCACTCTGCCCGAGGAGAAAGTCAGCATGTTACCATGCCGTGTCGCTAACGGCACGCCCAGCACGAACACAGGCCTGGAAGTAAGGCCCCGAGTGGCGGTGCAGAAGCGGAGGCGTGCAGCAGTTTCCAGGAGGCGGCGGCCTCGGCTCTGGGCACCTTCAACGGCAGCGGTTTCTGGACACCTAGGAGACTGGCGCGGGCCCCCTGTTCCCGGCAGGAACACTGAGTACCGCCAGGCCCACCTGGGTCTGCTAAGCAACATCCAGGCCCGTAGCCCTTTAGAGCCCCTCTGTGTATGCCGAGCGTAGGGAAACGCGCTGCACTCTCCTTGGGAGCCGCGGAAGGACCTCAGCACTCGCACACGTTCACGGACACCGTTCTGGCACGTCCCACATGGCGTCGAAGTCTTACGCATTACCCGAGGCTGAGCTGAACTCAGAGAAACCCTCGGCTTCGCATTCCACCTAGGACCTCCCGCCTGAAGTCACCGTGCCTCCCAGAGAGAGTCGGCTTGCGTTCTTACTGCCATGTAAGTCCCCTTCCTCCCGTGGCACTGCAGGCTTTGAATAGCCACATCCCAGAGGAGCAGCTACGGCGTTCCTTGGTTGAGGCAGTTCGCTTGATGCAGAACACCCTACTTCGAGAAGTTGATTCAGGGAAGGAAACTCAGGGTGACCTGTGTCTCTTTGGGCTTGTGAGAAACCACGGGGATGTCTGCTGAGTGCGCCCACGGAAACGGGGGCCTGCTGCAAGTAGCCTTGCTTTCCCGTTTGGAAGGCTGCGTTCATGCTGCCTTGAAGCTACCTGACATTCCCTGCTCTCGACAGGCCTGTTAGCCCTGTCAGAGTGCTTCGGGGAACGTTATGAGTCTGCTCTGTCTAAACCAGGTGCTTCCATGGCCGCGGCTCTGGTCCGCCTGACAAGCTCTAGAGCTAGAGGGAACCTCAACGTGACAAGTTGCCTCCAGCGTAGGCCCCTAGTAGCCGTGCAGAAAGGGAGGCAGGCAGCTGTCTCCATGAGTTCTCAGTCGCTTAGAGGCTTTATTTTAAAGGAAGTAGTACACTTTGGAGGACTCCTAGGCCTCTCGGGTATGCATCACTTTCCCTCCAAGTTCAGCGAGTACCTCCAGACCCCTGTGGGGCGGCTGAGCAACTTCGAGGCCCATTGGTTGACCCCACTCCCCCACCCCCGGAGGCCCTCTGTGCGTGCCGCGCGATGGGCTACACACTGGACGTCCCTCGAGGAGCGCTACATTTCCAGAGCCCTCGAACAGCCTCAGGACAGCATTTCGGGTGAGTCCGACTTTGTCATGGCCCTTGTGTGAGCTGCCATGGGAAAACACTGTGCTTTGAATACTTCGAGGACCTCGTACCTGAAGTCACTCTGCCGAGGAGAAAGTCAGCATCTTACCATGCCGTGTCGCTAACGGCACGCCCAGCACGAACACAGGCCTGGAAGTAAGGCCCCGAGTGGCGGTGCAGAAGCGGAGGCGTGCAGCAGTTGCCGAGGCCGCCGCCTCGGCTCTGGGCACCTTCAACGGCAGCAGGGTTTTCTGGACACCTAGGAGGCTGGCGCGGGCCCCCTGTTCCCGGCAGGAACACTGAGTACCGCCAGGCCCACCTGGGTCTGCTAAGCAACATCCAGGCCCGTAGCCCTTTAGAGCCCCTCTGTGTATGCCGAGCGTAGGGAAACGCGCTGCACTCTCCTTGGGAGCAGCTTAAGGTCCTCAGCACTCGCACACGTTCACGGACACCGTTCTGGCACGCCCCACATGGCGTCGAAGTCTGACGCATTACCCGAGGCTGAGCTGAACTCAGAGAAACCCCTCGGCTTCGCATTCCACCTAGGACCTCCTGCCTGAAGCACCGTGCCTCCCAGAGAGAGTCGGCTTGCGTTCTTACTGCCATGTAAGTCCCTTCCTCCGTGGCACTGCAGGCTTTGAATAGCCACAGGCCCAGAGGAGCAGCTACGGCGTTCCTTGGTTGAGGCAGTTCGCTTGATGCAGAACACCCTACTTCGAGAAGTTGATTCAGGGAAGGAAACTCAGGGTGACCTGTGTCTCTTTGGCTTGTTAGAAACCACGGGGATGTCTGCTGAGTGCGCCCACGGAAAAGGGGGC